>NC_091957.1:2955698-3083198 GCF_031021105.1 Erythrolamprus reginae
CATCTGGAGACGTCTTAAAGGGGCAGCTACGTACCAGGGACTTGATGGTGGGGGGCAGCTGTTTGGGGTCCCCGACCAGAACCAACTTCTTACAGCCGTGAATCAGAGGGATGAGCGTTTCCACTTCGCACGTCTGTCCTGCCTTTGAACAGAAGCACCAGGGTGGGGGAAAAATAGGGTTAGAAACTGCAAGAGAGGAAATGAGGAACAAGCAGAAAGAGAAACGCAGCCAGGTCTCGGCGTACGGCTGGCCGTTTAGCCACTGTTCAATGTTACGACCAGACCATAAAAGCTACAGGGGAGTCCTCGATAGTTACAACGGTTCCCACTTAGCGACCATTTGAAGTAACCACGGCATGACCAAAATGATTTTGGAAATGCAGGGAAAATATAAATCTGAATTCTACAAAGTATGGGAAAATTGGTACAAATGGCTCAAACAGAAAAAAATACATATAAAATTTAAAGGAAAAGCAAAACTAGACACTCCTTCCTTGCGTTTTCAAATAAAATATAGAAATATCGCAGCATAAATGGATGGAAAACAAAACTCATAAAAACGAATCCGCATCTTCCTCACAACTAGGCAAAATATACAGAATTAAAGAAAAACCTACAAATCCAGGCACCAGATACAAATACTTACCATTAGGTCGCTTGATCATGAGTCTCAGCAGTATGGTTGACAAATTCTATCTTCTATATACAGTGGTACCTCTACCTATGAATGCCTCTACTTAAGAACTTTTCTAGATAAGAACCGGGTGTTCAAGATTTTTTTGCCTCTTCTCAAGAACCATTTTCTACTTAAGAACCCAAGCCCGGAAAAATTTCCCAGGAAATTTGAGAGCGGCACGAAGGCCCGGCCAGTTTCCTGCCATTCCCCCTTTAATCCCAGCCATCTCGGGCTTTTCTGGGCTGCCAGAGGAGCCTTTCGGTGGTGCTTAAGGAGGCTTTCGCCGCCTGAGAGTCCCTCTTTTTTTTTTTAAGCCTTAAAGTTTTAGATTTTTTTGATTCCCCTCACTTTCTTCCTTTGGCAGCGACTGTCCTCCTCCTCTTCTTCCTCCTCCTCCTCCCACCCAAATTCCGAGCTTTTATTTCTTACCTAATGGGTTTGCATGCATTATTTGCTTTTACATTGATTCCTATGGGAAAAATTGCTTCTACTTACAAACTGTTCTACTTAAGAACCTGGTCACAGGACGAATTAAGTTTTTAAGTAGAGGTGCCACTGTAACAAATAAATATATGCACGTAGTGAAAGAAAACCTTAATTGATGATAAGTAATTAACTATGTCTATGTCTATATCAAGAACACTACTGTAATTGAATGTGTTTTATATGTTGTTTAAGCTTAAGTCCGTTCATCTGTCTGGTTTTTTTGGTTTTTTTAATTCATTTTTTCTTTTTCTTCTGTTTTTATATGTAGAAACTCAATAAAGATTATTTTTTTAAAAAAAATGAAGTGACCATGGCACTGAAAAATGGGGACCGTTTTTTTCACATTTATGACAGTTTGTAGGATCCTCCATGGTCATGTGGTTTGTATTCGGACGCTGGTCAACTGACTCGCCCTTATGACCTTCTGATGAGCCGCGTCAACGGGGGAGGCAGTTTCACTTAAGGACCGGGTTACTAATTCGAAACCTGCAGCAATTCGGTTAAAACACTTTTAACAACTGTCTTGCTCGGCCATGGAAATGGTTTGGTTGTTAAAGACGAGGACGGGCTGTATCCAGGAGGGAGCTAACTTTTCCAAGGGGGTAGTGGCCACACCGTAGGGGTCTTCTTACCTCGTCCACAATCACGCAGCTGACGGGGTCCCCGCCCAGCCTACGGAAAGCCGATTTCAGCAGCACCCCTCCACTCGTGCTGAGTGTACAGCAGATGATATGGGATTCCAAGATGATGCTTGCTTTTAATTCTTGAGATCGCCCACGAGCCTACAATCGAAAAGAATCATTTTTCGGTGCTGTGGGTTAGTCCGGCATGAGATACCACCCCTTCGCTGAATAACAGACTCCATTGATTCAATTGGGATGAGTGACAGATCAGCAGTCTAGATTGCCAGAAAGACAGATCTGGTCCAGTGGCTGAGGCACAATGAAGACCAAAATCAGAAGAGGGGGGAAAAAATCCAGTCCACTTCCTTATTCTCCCAAGGCCAAAGAGAATTTGGATTTTTCTATTGAAAAGTTTCGGATTCTACAAAAGTCATTTCTTACCTCTTTGAGTTGAGAAGCCAAGCGTTCCCTCTCCTTTGAGAGCTGGCAAATTTCATCCTCCAATTGTTGTTTCTGCAACAAAACAAAAATTATCTTCCTTTTTTTCCCCCCTTCCAAAATCGAAAGCAAACATTTACACAAGCTGTGTTGAAAACTGGGCTCTGGAGCCAGCACAGATCAGATGTTCCTATTACTTGTCACACATCGTCCATTTCCCTTTTAAATATTTGACCTGAGAAACTGAGATACCAGCTTCCTTTAACCAAATAAAATCTTGCAGCATTACGAAGATCAAACTACGGTTTCATGACTCAACCAGGTAACATCATCATCAGCTAGTATTGAGGAACATCTGCAAGAAAACTACAAGCTCCTCAAATTTGATTGGATTGGATTGGATTTGTATGCCGCCCCTCTCCGTAGACTCCACTATTCTCATCCACCTCCTTCCTTCTAGCACTGATGATGTTCCCTAGCTGGGCCATTAATTGTCTGCAAGAAAACCACCAAGTTCAGAGAGCACCTAGGAGCCCACAGTTCTCTTCTTCTTCCTCCTCCCTGTAAACCTCACTCCTTCTAGCACTGATGATGTAACAGAGCTGGGCCATGAAATGTCTACAAGAAGACAACCCGGCTCAGAGCCCCAAGGACCCCACAGTTCTCTTCCTCCTCCTCCTCCTCCCAAACTCCACTCCCTTCTAGCACTGATGATGTTTCCTATCTGGGTCATGAAATGTCTGCAAGAAACCCACCAAGCTCAAAGAATACTGAGGAGCCCAGAGATTTTGGCTTTCTAAGGGAATCCTACACGGGAAGAAACCCGAATATACCAAGACCGTCATACCTGTACCCGTGAAAATCTACGAAAACATATATATATATATATATGTGTATATGTGTGTGTGTATATATGTGTATATATGTGTATATACACAGTCTCTATGTTCCGGTGATCGAGATGGCTGCTGCCTCATCATTCATGTATATATATGTATATATATGTATATATATGTATATATACTGTATATATACTGTATATATACTGTATATATACTGTGTGTGTGTGTGTGTGTGTGTATATATATATATATATATATATATATATATATATATATATATATATATATATACACACATATACATACATATACTGTATATATATATGTGTGTGTGTGTATATATATATATATAATTGGTTTCCCCCCCTAGCTCTAATTTGCATGTTTACTATTCAAAGAGTGATTGGAGTTTATTTTTCACATTTTCGTCACAAATTCTACTCAACATATAATCTTTCACCTTATTCCATCGTACCATCAGCTTCTCCAATTTGTTTTCATCAAAATTGTTTAATCTTATTTCCATGATTTCAAAATGAATGTGATCAACCATGTACCAATACTAGTTCTGTAATGTCCATTTTATAGACTCTTTCCAACCCAATACCACTACCACTTGAGCGCTTTCCAATGCTGCAGTTTTTATTTCTTTAAAACCTCTTAGTTCTCTTTGTTTAATTAATATCGTTATCTCTTTTATAATTATCCAATTAATGTTTAACATGTTATTTATTTCGTTCTGCACTTCCTTCCAAAATTTCTGAACTGAGGTCTATCCGAAATTCCTGAAGCTCTTCCCAAAAGACTATTTTTACCAGCCTGGCAGAACTTGCCACGTTCACTGGTGTTAAATGTCTTCTCCTGCCTAACTGTAAACCCAACTAACTCAGTTTCAGCAGTTTAGTGGGATTTCTCCCAAGAGATTGTTGATAAGAGTCAGAGGCCCCCACTCGTCTTCTGACATAATGACCCCCAAAATTAACTTTTCCATCAGGGATCTGGCAGTTACCTTCTCCCCGCTCTCGCTTCTGTCCATGGCCCGCAGACGAGAAAGTGCGTCCAACCGCTGATCTAAATCTTCCTTCTTCTTTTGGAGGTCTTGATCTTTACCGAGCATGGCCTTATCTGCAGAATGCAAACAGGGAGGTCAACCTTTGGATTCTCTGGCTTTCCAAACCGGATTGAAGATCTGGTTCTCCCACTCCAGGATCTGATTCAAGCACAGCTTGTTTGAAGCAAAATCTATATCATCCACCAGAGACCCCGTGGTCCATCTAGTCTGCCCTTATACTATTTCCTGTGTTTTTATCTTAGGATGGATATATGTTTATCACAGGCATGTTTAAATTCAGTTACTGTGGATTTACCCACCACGTCCAAGCATTTATTCCTCTTTTAGTCAAATCATATTTCCTCATGTTGCTTCTGATCTTTCCCCTAACTAACCTCAGATTGTGCCCCTTTGTTCTTGTGTTCACTTTCCTATTAAAAACACTTCCCTCCTGAACCTTATTTAACCCTTTAACACGTTTAAATATTTCGATCGTGTCCCCCCCTTTCCCTTCTGTCCTCCAGACTATACAGATGGAGTTCATTAAATCTTTCCTAATAAAAGTTTTATGCTTAAGACCTTCCACCATTTTTGTAGCCCGTCTTTGGACCTGTTCAAATTGTCAATATCTTTTTGTAGGTGAGGTCTCCAGAACTGGACACAAGTATTCCAAATGTGGCCTCACCAGCGCTCAAGACAGCGGGATCACAATCTCCCTCTTCCTGTTTTTTTATACCTCTAACTATGCAGCCAAGGATTCTACTTATAATAATAATAATAATAATTTATTAGATTTGTATGCCGCCCCTTTCCGAAGACTCGGGGGCGGCTACTTGCTTTCTCTACCGCCTGACCGCACTGTTCACCCATTTTGAGACCGTCAGAAATCACGACCCCTAAATCCTTCTCTTCTGGAGTTTTTGCTAACACAGAACTGCCAATACGATATTCAGACTGAGGATTCCTTTTCCCCAAGTATTACATTCTAAGAAACACCTGTCTGCTTTTCGGGCACTATGTTAAGAGCAAAGTGGCTCTCGCCTTTCTGTTATCCTTTTGTTCCTCAGCGGAGAGGGAAAAAATAATTAAAAATAAATAAAATAGATACCGGGCATCATCCAATTCCTAACCCAAGAAAGGAGCTTGAGAGGCAACACAATTTCACACTCACTGATCTTGCGATCAATCTGATCATCCAAGCTGAATTTCCGGACTTCGCTGTTGATTGATTTCTGTTGTCCTAGACGGACCAGGTTGATGTCACCACAATTCCCTAGAGGTCAGAAAAGGGCAAAGTCGTGCTGTTTCTAAAGACACGGGTTAGCAGACACCAAATCCTATGCTGTTTGCCAAGATAATCAAATTTTATAAATAATTAAGCCACTAGCAACAGCACTGTATTCTAACACGGAAGGAAGGAAGGAAGGAAGGAAGGAAGGAAGGACGGAAGGAAGGAAGGAAAGGTAGGTATGTAGATGGATGATAGATAGATAGATAGATAGATAGATAGATAGATAGATAGATAGATAAAGACAGACAGAGGAAGAAAGGAAGGAAGGAAAGGTAGGTATGTAGATAGATGGATGATAGATAGATAGATAGATAGATAGATAGATAGATAGATAGATAGATAAAGACAGACAGAGGAAGGAAGGAAGGAAGGAAGGAAAGGTAGGTATGTAGATGGATGATAGATAGATAGAAAGAAAGAGAGAGAGAGAGATAAAGATAGACAGACAGACAGAGGAAGGAAAGAAGGAAGGAAAGAAGGAAGGAAAGAAGGAGGGAGGGAGGGAAGGGAGGGCAATAATAGCAACAGCACTTAGATTTATATACACTTCACAGTTCTTTACAGACCTCTCTAAGTGATTTACAAAGACAGCATCTTGCCCCCAACCATTTGGGTCCTCTTTTACCAACCTCAGAAGTATGGAAGCCTGAGTCAATCTTGAGCCACTCTGGACTGAACTTTTGGCTGTGTTCACTTTGTTCACGTGACCAAGGGAATGGTCTTAAGGGGGGGGGGGGGGGGGGGGGAAGGGCCATAACCTTTTTCAGTGCCATCTTCAAATGGACACTAAATGAACTGTTGTAAGTCAAAGTCTGCCTGCATTGCAAACTGGCATATCGCAAGTGGTTGTTTTAGTGTCTTAAGCCTTGCGCAACTTCTCCTATTTGTCTACAAATGACAACCACAAAATAATTCAAATTAAAATGACGTGAGCGGGAAAAGAGAAGTGAGACCCAATTGTACCTAAAGCGTTTTTCTCCCGGTATTTTTTGAATCCCAAAATTATTTTTTTCATGAGGTTGTCAATGGCTGCGTTGGAAGGCGCGCAAACCAACACACGGTGTGTCTTGATCTTGGCGTTCAGCCTCTGGATGGAATTGTCCTTTCCTGATCTCTGGGAATTGAAAATGATGACACAAATTATTATTATTATTATTATTATTATTACTATTATTACTATTACTATTATCATTATTCTTGTTGTTTTGTTGTTGTTATTATTATTAATTAGATTTGTGTGCTGCCCCTCTCCAAAGACTCGGGGTGGCTCACAGCATATAATATAAAACAGTAAATACAAAGACAAATCTAATAATTAAAAACTACATAAACTAAAAACCCGATATATTAAAAATCAAACAAACAAATTCAAATCGCAGCCATACATCACATCATAAGATCCCAAAAGGGGATTACGTAACAGCCCTGGGAGACTGCAGCCGTCATTAAATATGAGCCAATTGCCAGGCATCTGAGATTCAGGTGGTTCAAATGAGTTTAAAGCTTGCAGAGGAGTATAAAGCTTTACTGCTGGCTTCAGGTCTCTGCAAGAATCTGACCAACTAACAGTCAAGGGAAATGAGCAGGAGATAAGAAAGGCGTTCAAGGTGGACTGGACTTAGACCTCTTGTGGACATGGACTCGTGACGTATGACATGCTTGACTCCTTCTTTGGGCTCCAGCCCAGTCGTCTCCTGCACCACCCTCAGCTCACGTCAAAATGGGCACCAGAACCTTTAAAGGGGGTTCACCCGGCCTACCTCGCCAAGGATGCGGTGGAGAAGCCCAACGATCACCTTCGACTTCCCTGTCCCAGGCGGCCCGTGGATTAAGCAGACCTTGGGCGAAGCGGGATGCTGGGTTATCATGGCGTAAGCAGTTTCAATAGCTCGCTTCTGCCCTTCATTGAATTCCTTCATGTAAGGAAGCTTGGGGGTGGGGGGGAAGAGGAAAAAAATCGCACCAGATCATCAGAAGACACACTCCATCTCCATGACTTACTGTAAGTTATTATTATTTATTAGATTTGTATGCCGCCCCTTGCTGAAGACTCGGGACAGCTCACAGGATACATGTCTTGCCCCCCAACATACCAAGGTCTGAATTCCTTCTTTCTCCAAACGGCAGGAGAAATTAAATTCGGGGGGAAAAGAGTCTAGTTTCATATAAGACACAGATTACGAAGAGAGAAAGCTAGGATGTTTATATCGCTATGATATTAAAAAGTTGTTGAGACTCTGGAAAGAGTGCAGAGAGAGCAACAAAGATGATTAGGGGGCAGGAGGCTAAAACATATGATTGTTGCAGGAACTGGGCATGGCTAGTTTAATGAAAAGAAGGACCAGGGGAGACAGGATAGCAGCCATCCAATATCTCAGGGGTGGCCACAAAGAAGAGGGAGTCAAGCTATTCTCCAAAGCACCAGAAGGTAGAACAAGAAGCAACAGGTGGAAAGCAATCATAAGCAACGTAGAACAAAGGAGAAATTTCCTGACAGTTAGAACAATTAATCAGTGGAACAGAAGTTGCCTCCAGATGTTGTGAATGCCCCAACACTGGAGGTTTTTGGATAACCATCTGTCTGAAACATAGAAACATAGAAGACTGACGGCAGAAAAAGACCTCCTGGTCCATCTAGTCTGCCCTTATACTATTTCCTGTATTTTATCTTACGATGGATATATGTTTATCCCAGGCAGGTTTAAATTCAGTTACTGTGGATTTACCAACCACCTCTGCTGGAAGTTTGTTCCAAGGATCTACTACTCTTTCAGTAAAATAATATTTTCTCATGTTACTTTCCCCCAACTAACTTCAGATTGTGTCCCCTTGTGTTCACTTTCCTATTAAAAACACTTCCCTCCTGGACCTTATTTAACCCTTTAACATATTTAAATGTTTCGATCATGTCCCCCCTTTTCCTTCTGTCCTCCAGACTATACAGATTGAGTTCATGAAGTCTTTCCTGATACGTTTTATAAGTGGGATAGGGTTTCCTGCCTAAGCAGGGGGTTGGACTAGAAGACCTCCAAGGTCCCTTCCAGCTCTGTCATTCTATTATTCTGTGAACAACCATCAATATTCTTACCGATTTCTCAGGCTTGGTGTTCAAATCTCTTGGGGAGAAGTAGGGGGCGCTTGGGGAGAGGATGGGCGTGGCTAAGGGGCTACGATTCAGCATCAAGAGGGCCTGGAATCTCCGGTGGGTTGTCGCGAGGGAGCTGACCAGCATGCATTTCACCTCTTTCTCAATGCGTGAGAGATTTCCTTGAGTCTGGATGGAGAGGTGGCAGGTGACCTGTTGCTCCTTCTTTTCTGTTTTGGGAAAACAGACCAACAAAGAACATTTCTTCAGGCATCATGCTTAGGCAGAACCTGTTGACATTAGGACAGAAATAATGGTTTGATTGTTTTCCAAGTCCTCAATCAGAACTCGTCAAATTTAGGACACAAATCATGTTCTGATCTTCTAAGGTGGCATTTTTTTTTAGGGCTGGAGAGAAGGATGTTTGCCACACCTTGAGTTATTTGTAATAAAACCGGGATAAAAAGAAATAAATTACAATTCTTTGGAGTGTTGCTACAATAAACTTTTCATGTGTCATTCAGAACGGCAGGAAAAACAATGGCTGTCAACCTGCCTCCCGGGGAGGACTTGTTTGCTACGTGAGTCAAAAAGAGGGTGATGAAAATACACTGCTCAAAAAAATAAAGGGAACCCTCAAACAACAGAATATAACTCCAAGTAAATCAAACTTCTGTGAAATCAAACTGTCCACTTAGGACGCAACACTGACTGTCAATCAATTTCACAGGCTGTTATGCACATTCAACTTTGTACAGAACAAATTATTCAATGAGAATATTTCATTCATTCAGAGCTAGGATGTGCTCTTGGAGTGTTCCCTTTATTTTTTTGAGCAGTGTATTTACTGACCCCTCACATCTTGGACATAAACTGTTTCAACTCCTGCCCTAAAACCAACGCTATAGAGCACTACACACCAAGACAACTAGACACAAGAACAGCTTTTTCCTGAATGCCATCACTGTGCTAAACAAACAATTCCCTCGCCACTGTCAAACTATTCCCTAAGGTTGCATTATTATCACTAATAGTCTTCTCGTCATCCCTGTCACCCATCTCCTCTCACTTATAAATGCAGGGGCGTCTTCCTCAATCATAGGATACAAATAAGCAATCAGGAAACAATCAATATTAATATAAATCGTAAGGATACAAGCAACAGGTTACAGTCCTGCAGTCATAAGTGGGAGGAGATGAGTGACAGGAATGATCATAACTGCATAGCGTGTACTTTTGTGATTTCCTCTTTATCCCTATCCGTTTGTTGAGCAACTTGGCTTCTGGAAATAAACATGCAACTATCATTACCTCGTTAATGTTCTGCCGGCATGTCTCAACCGCCCGTAATTACAGGGCAATTAGTCCAGGAAGACACACACCACACGATAAAAGGAAAACCCAAACGTTTTTATAAACAGAAAAACAGAAACAGCTCCCCTTTTAAAGGTCAAAGGGATTTTCTGGTACACACAAGGCACAGGTTAAATGCAATCCAATTGCTCACCCAATAACTGAGAAATTGAGTCCAATTCTAAAGTCCAGAGAGTCCACACACACAATCCTGAACAGCACAAAAACCACGATCTTGACGAAACAATAAATCAGATAAACTGCCCCAAGACTAAACCAGCACGCTGTTCTTTTTATCTGTAGCTCTAATTACAGCAGCCCCACCCAACCACAGGTGGCCTCATTTTCTCTTGTAATAATCCTTCAGTTGTTGTCTCCTACGCATCACTCTACGCATGCGTGGATGTGTCATTAATTCTTGTTCAGAATCCAAGGATGATACAGATGATTGATCTCCTCCTGGGCTGTCTGCCAAACTCCCCTCTTCCCTGTCACTCACGCTTCCTTGGTCAGAGGAGGCTTTGTTGGCAGATTCTATCGGGAGCAAAACAGGCCTGCGGCATGTGGATGTTTCCCCCACATCCACCTGCACATTCCTTGGGGCAGGAGCTGGGCCACAGCTAACCACAACAGTTAATATTCCACCATGTAATCATATTTTCTGATGATTTTACTTTTTTTTACTTCCCCCCTTGTAGGCACGCGAACATGTAACCCAGATCATTGGTTCACGCAATAACATGCTTGTTTGTCCTACTTTTCCGAAAAGGTATAAGAATGTTAATGGTTGTTCCGATTTTCTTGTCTTACTTCTGAACCTCGCATGCAATAAACCTGAGTTACTCCACCTCCACGTGGTCTCTATTTCCTTGAACCTTCCTTTAGGCTTGTCTTCCTGCAACATGATAATAATTGTTGTACCTCCTGATTCTTGACAAATGTCTCTTTTTCTTTTACGTACACTGAGGGCATCTGCACCAAAGACAAATTCCTTGTGTGTCCAATCACACTTGGCCAATAAAGAATCCTATTTTTCTTCTTCATTGACATTAAAAAAAATAAAAAATCCTTCAAAATCAACTCCCGGAAATACTTACTGGTATTGTGAAAGGAAGGCTGGAAAAAACGAGTCACGAAACCAACATGGCGGGCGACACGTTTCTCCTCATCTCGTTCATCGTAGTAGAACCGTTTGTCAGATACTATCAGGAAGACCAGGTCGTCATCCTTGGGGTGCTGCTGGTTTTCTATTTCATGCTGGGAAATCTCAGCTGGGGAGGGGGGGGGAAGAAAGACGACAAACACAGGATGGTCACTCGGTTCTGCTGGGAGTCCTCGCCTTACGACCACAATGGAGCCCAGCTTTTCCGTGCCAAATCTCTCGCTTTTAACAGCCCACATTTGGGGGCACAACTGCGGCCGTAAAGTTGGAGGGTTAACTTGCGTTTGTCTTTCTCTCTCTTAGCTGACATATCTTTTGTTTTCTGACCTGTGAAATCTGCCTTGTTCAAGTCCATGTTGAAATTCAGTAAAGTCAAAGGAATAGGCTTCGGGTCTCTCAGCTTCTGGTTGTCCAGCCATTCACACGTGACCTGGGGACAGGAGAGGAGGGGGAAAAGAAGCCAACATAGGTTTAACATTATCATGTGAGGATAAGACCTCATCGCCTCTGCGACGCCATTATTTTGCTCTGACAGGGAAACAATTTATTATTATTCCCTCTAGCATCCACGCCTCCAAAGACAGCCCCCCCACACTCCCCGCTGGGAAGCGTCCAGAAGGACATGCATACTAGTATTAAAATATAAATCCAATTAATATAAATATAAACCCAATAGATGATAGATAGATAGATAGATAGATAGATAGATAGATAGAAGATAGATAGATAGAAGATAGATAGATAGATAGAAGATAGATAGATAGAAGATAGATAGATAGCCCTCGAATTACAGCCACAATTGAGCGCCAGATTTTGACTGCTCAGCAAGACAAGATGGTAAAGTGAGTTTATGGATCCTCATTTAAACCACCTTGGAAGGGTGGAAGGCTGAGCCAACCTTGAGCTGGTCAGGATCGAACTGCTGGCAATGAGCAGTTAGTCTGCAATGTTGTGCCACCACAGGATGGATGGATGGACAGAGATAGATAGACAGACAGATTAGAGATAGAGAGGGACAGAAAGAGAGGGAGATATACATATTATAGAGATATAGCTAGACATAGGAAGAGAAAGAGATATGGACAGACAGATAGGCAGAGATAGATAGATAGAAAGAGAGAGAGAGGGATGGATGGATGGATAGACAGACAGACAGATAGATATAGATAAATAGAAGATGGAGGGAGGGAGGGAGAGCACAAAGGCAATAGCACAAACTTCTATACTGCTTCATAGTGATTTTACACCCTCTCTAAGCAGTTTAGAGAATTTCGTCTCTTGCCCCCAACAATCTGGGTCCTTATTTTAGCGACCCCAGAAGAATGGAAGGTGAGTCAACCTTGAGCCGGTCAGGACCGAACTGCTAGCAGTGAGCAGAGTTAGCTTGCAATGCTACATTCTAGCCAACAGCTCCTCAAGAAAGCCTAGTTGCCATTTTTGGGGGGGTGGGGGAACACCTTTGTGACAACCAAGACTTGGAGAATTGAGAATCTCCATAAGCACGTAAATATCTGAATCAACGGCCGGTTAGGTCCCACAGAGTTGGCCTTCTCCGGGTCCCGTCGAGGAAGAGCCTTCTCTGTGGCGGCCCCGACCCTCTGGAACCAGCTCCCCCTGGAGATTAGGACTGCCCCCACCCTCCTTGCTTTTCGTAAACTTCTTAAAACCCACCTCTGCCGTCAGGCATGGGGGAACTGAGACATCTCCCCTTGCCTGTGCAGTTTTATGTATGGTATGTTTGTGTGTATGCTTTTTTATATAATGGGATTTTTAGGCTTTTAATGTAAAATTGTTATTTTAGGCTTTATTATTAGATTTGCTATTATATATTGTTTTATCATTGCCGTGAGCCGCCCCGAGTCTACGGAGAGGGGCGGCACACAAATCTAATTAATAGTAATAGTAATAGTAATAATAATAATAATAATAATAATAATAATAATAATAATAATAATAATAATAATAAGAAGAAGAAGAAGAAGGACAAGGAGAAGGAGGAGGAGAAGGAGAAGAAGAAGAAGAAGAAGAAGAAGAAGAAGAAGAAGAAGAAGAAGAAGAAGAAGAAGAAGAAGAAAGAGTAGAAGGAGATGGAGAAGGTGAAGAGGAGGAGGAGGGGAGAAGGGAAGAAGGGGGGAGGAGGAAGAGGAGGAGAAGAAGAAGAAGACCGCTTACCTCTTCAAAGGCGTTGAGGATCATCAAAGGGAAGAAAATCTTAAAATAGTCATCGTAGTTCTGAAACTTAACAGGAACAGAGTTAACAACGGCCTGCAAGAGATGGCTCGGTGGTCCGAAGTCCTTGAAGCTGGTAAACATATCGTAACTCCACTTCAGGATTTCTTTGGTGAAAATGCTGTGGTCTCTAGGCTGGTTGTGGAAACTGCTGACTTGGGCAAAGGCCGGGCGTGCTTCCCGACCAGCGTTGGAGTGTGGAACGGGCGTCTCGCTGGCATTGCCGACACCGCGGCTGCTTGGGACGCTGTGGGGCTGCGCGGGGACGTTGTTCACATTCCGAGGGAAAAGGAGATTGGCCAAAGTCAGCTTGGTCCTCACGTTATCCCCTTTCAAGGCGGCGAAGAGGTTTGGGTTGAATTTGGTCTTTGGCGGTGCCACGGAGCTCATCTCGAGGTCTTTGGACAAACAGGCCATCCGGGAAGAAGCGCTGGAGCTGAAGATTTTCTTCGTGGAAGGCTTGGGGGGCAGGGAAGGCTTGGCGAAGACGTGATCCAGAGGGTTAGGCAGCGAGTGGCCTTGGCAGAAGGGGCCGGCTCCTTCCGCCTTGTTAGGACACCCGAGATGCCTGCATTTCTCAGCGGACTGAGGTTGATCTTGCAAGGCTGGGAGGACATTCAAGTCTTCGGGGCCATTGGTGCTTTCCGTTTGCGAGCAAAGCTCCATGTCTACCGGATCCCTCTGGGTTAGGAACAAGTCGTCCTCATTTTCCTCTGGGTCAAGGTCCCCTTTCGACCCAGACGCGTCCTCACTCAAGTTCTTGGAAGAGGCACCCGAGTTGGCCACCCTACCAACTTCACTTGAAGAGTAAACGCTCCCTGGAGCGAGGGTGGAACATCCCGGAACCTCCGAATCGGGCTCGATAGCCTCCTGCCTCGATGACGGAAGAGGCTCCGTCTCGGGAGCTGCAGAACGAGACCCACCATCCTCTTGTGGATGCTGCGGCAGCAACCTCTTCAGGTGGTTAGAAGTACTGCCGGGCTGGTTGGCCTTTCCTGTCACATTGTCCACCTCCTTCTTATCAGCAGACTCCACCGGTGACTTGGGGGAAGTCTTGTTTGCTCTGGGAACACCCTCCCCTTTCTCCTTCTTCTTGGATCGCGACTGTCGGAAGAACTGGCGCTCTTGGCTGGCCAACAGCGCTTTGTTCCGGATCACCATCCGCCGAGGCTCGATTAGTTTGGCCTTCCTGCTCTTGGATGGAAGCTGCCCGGCGGTTTTCCCGTAGCTGCGCAACTGGACCAGGACGTCGTGGGAACGTTGGGAGAGTTCAGCGGCTTTGCGGGGTTTCTTCTTCAGGCCCAGCTTTTCGGTGGTGGACGTAGGCTCAGGGAAACGGTGGACTTTCTTGGGAGGGACCACGAAAGGGAGAAGCAATCCAGAGGGCGCCACGTGGGCCAATGGCTTGTCGGTCACGGGTTTTCTTTCCTCGAGACTCTTTAGATCTCTGTTGAGCCCCTTGGATTTGGCCAAACTCTTCTTTGGTCCGGGAGTCGGTTCCAGAGCTGGTGCCGAAGGTCCAGCAGATGAAGACGACGACGATGAGGGTGGCATAGGGGAAGCTGAAGGCGAACTCGGTCTGGAAGATTCTGTAGCATCGTCATGCGCGGCTGTGAAATACTTGGAACAAACGGCGGCATTTCCCTCGCCGACATTTTCATCGGCGGCCTGAACGGGAAGAATCGGCTGGGTTTGACCAACTTTCTTCTGCTCTTCCAATTCTTGCTCGGCTTTTTCGACATCGTCGTCCCCAAGGGTGTCTGTATCATCACCCTGTTCGCTAAGGCCCCTAGCTAACTCCGACGAGGCCGACTTGCCTGCTGTCTCTCCTGGAAAAACATCTTCCTCCATCGTCTGGTCCAACTGGCTGTCTTGCCAAGCGGAGTAGATGTCATCTTCGGTTTCAAACTCAAAGCACTGCGATTCACATTCCCCGTCCGTCAACGGAGAACTGGAAAGGGATATGACCTCCTCTTCGTTGGACTTGAGGTGCTTCCGAAGGGACCCGCTCGCATTTTCTTCTTGGCTCCTCCGGCTCACGTTCGCTTTGTTCTCTTCTTCGTCGGAAGACGTGTCCGAAATGATGATGACCTGGCTTGAAGGCCCACCTGCTTCAGAGGACCAGGTTTGACTTTTGCTCTCAGGTAAAGATCTGAATGCGCCTTGAACTTTCCTTTGAATAGGATTCTGATAAGTCAAGGTACTTTCTTGACGAGCATCTGACTGCAATTGGCCCTCCCTACCTATTTCGGGCTCCATCGCTTGGACCAGCGATTTCTTACTCGCCAAATCCTTCCTAAGCACCACGAAGGGGAGGTCATCCAGGCAACGTTCTTCTGAATCTCTCCTTTTCCAAGCGCTCTGAAATTCCGCGGGTTCCTTCTTTATGGAAATGATTTTGGCTTGGAGGCCGTTCTCTGAACTCAGTGGCGGTTTGCAGGGCAGGCAAATGGAGGTGGAGCCACTACTCTCTCTTGCCGTTCTTCCCGCCGTCCCTTCCTGGTGATCCTGCTTGTCCTCCTTGACCGACTGCTGCTTTTCACTCTCCGCCCCCAGCAGCCTCTTCCTATTCTCCACAAACCGTTTCAATTTCAAAGTGACACCCGCTATGTCCTCGGCGGTCATTTTCGGGATCTGTTTTTCTTCCAGGGCAGAACCGGGGGGCCATGGGTGGAGGTCGGGGCTGGTAATTCTGGGCTTCTCTTCCTTCCCACTGGTGTCTTTCTTCTGAAAGTCTTTTACGAAGCCGCTCTGGTTTACGGAGCTATTGTGGTTGCCCAGGGTCGAGTGGCTGGTTCCCTCCGTGGAGGTAGAATGCAACATGGGTTCCCCATCTATTAAACTCTGTTGATGTTCATGCTTAATGTTGGTCAAATGGAATTCTGAGTTTCTCTGATGGCTTGGCTCTCCCTTGGCTTCCTCATCCAAGATGTATTTCTTCTTGGATAAAGCTCCTTCTTGAAAAACCTCATCCTGCTTTCTCAGTGACTGATACGTGGAGTGTTCTTGGGGAGGATGGCTTGGATTTCTCCCCTCTTCTTCTGTGTCCTGTCCATGGGTGGAAGTGCTCATTGACTTAATCCGCAGTCTCCTGATGATCTCCATCAAGCAGGTCTGCAATTCCCGCGCCTGCTGGGCGCTCAGCTTCCAGTCTTCGTGACTACGCCGAACTAAATTCAGCTCGTCCAGGAACGGGGAGGCCTTCTGCCTCATCTGGCAGGCTTCCTTGAGGAGAACCCGGATCAAATTCATGCAAACGGACCGTATGGAATCCGATTCCCGCGAGGGCACTTTCATGAGGCTTCTGGGTGCATTCCTGGGCAAGTCCCTCTCCGCTCCACCGGTGAACACCACGCTCGGAAGCCCGGCGCACGTCACCACCACCTCCACCCAGTTTTGAGAGCTGAGCCACAAGGTGTCGAAACACTTCTTCTTCCAGCTGAGCTCCACCACCGTCACCAGGATCCAGATGAAAAACTGAGACACTTTGTCGCAGGTTTGGATGGCACGGTGGAGGACCTCCTTGACTTCGGAACAAAGGTGCTGGATGACCACCATGCTGTAGGCCACGCCCAGCCCCTTGAGGTCCATCAGGGAAGAGACAAAAGGGATGAACCAGAGGAAAGTGCTGTGGTGCAAACGCATGTCCCTCCCGATGTCGTACTGGAACATGTCGGACAGGGTCTGCATTTCTTCATAGAAGTTGGGGCAGTAGTCCAAGCAAGCCGTAGTCCTCAATCTCGAGTCCTGAAATATAAATCCAGACAGTCTGTCAGCTGCCACCGTGCGGTGGACGTCTGCCGTGGACTCTGGGGACGGTAAGGGGGAAAGGGAATACTTGGGGGAAAGCGAAAGGAACTGCTCCACCTCTCCAAGTGAGAAGAGGGCAGCGGCATGGCAACCTATCTCAAAGTGCCCATTTTGAAAACATTTGGCTTGAACCTGACTGGTCATGAGGAGGGAGGGGGGCATCAGTGACAGGGGGGCAATTAAGGGAGGGAAAAATTTAAAGATTCTAAGTTCTGGCAACGCACGGGAGTTCTAATAAAATTATACCTTTTTCAACAAGTGAAGCCAAGGATCGTGAGCGCCTCTGCTCATTCCTGGACCACACGTTTCTCAACCGGGGGCAAACCTGTCATAACCTCTAATGGTTGCTAAATAATGCCATTTAGGATGCTTGGAATTTACCTTGTTGGGCCTTTCCGGGTTGTAGTTATATACAAGCTGGCTGCAGGTAATTGTTTCATCGTCATAGTCTGATGGTGGTTCTGATTTTGCCCTGCAAAATTATTATTATTATTGTTGTTGTTGTTGTTGTTATTATTATTATTATTATTATTATTATTATTAATTAGATTTGTATGCCGCCCCTCTCCGAAGACTCACAACAGTAATAAAAACAATATAGTAGTGGAACAAATCTAATATTAAAAAACATATAAAACCCTGTCATTATTTAAAAAAAACCCTAACAGCACATTCATACCAAACATAAAACAAAGTATAAAAAAGCCTGGGGGAAAGGTGTCTCAACTCCCCCATGCCTGGTGGTATAAGTGAGTCTTGAGTAGTTTACGAAAGACAAGGAGGGTGGGGGCAGTTCTAATCTCCAGGGGGAGTTGGTTCCAGAGGGCCGGGGCCGCCACAGAGAAGGCTCTTCCCCTGGGTCCCGCCAAACGACATTGTTTGGTTGACGGGACCCGGAGAAAATCCACTCTGTGGGACCTTATCGGCCGCTGGGATTCGTGCGGTAGCAGGCGGTTCCGGAGGTACTCTGGTCCAATGCCATGTAGGGCTTTAAAGGTCATGACCAACACTTTGAATCGAAGAAAGCAGAGAAGTTGTTTTTCGAATTCTATGTCCCAGTGTACAACCAGGAACAATTTAAAAAAAATTACACTCACATTCCTGAAGCCTGGAATAAGAGAATCAAGTGTGCTTGGATATACTGGTGACTTGGTTATTAGTCAATTGGAAATCTGTTAGTTAGGTATTTCCCGAGGGTGTTAATTTTACAAATGATTCTGTTGTGAGTGTTCCCTGTCAGCCTTTAGAAATGTCGGATTCAGAGGGGGACAAAGACCCAGAAGCTGTAATGTAGTACCCTGATTTAAGGTGGAATATATACCAGGTGACTCTACAGAAATACATGTAATCTTTCCCTGGCCCAGCTGATAAAGAATCTGTGGCCTAGAGGATAAAAGCATTGCCCAGCAAGGCAAAAGCAACCCAGGTTCGAATCCTAGAAGAGTATGGCTAGCTGATGAGAGCTAAATAGCTTGAAATAGATCTATACTAGTCTCCCTTTATCTGTTCTTTGCAAGTTTGGAAAATATGGTTTGTAGCCTGGGTAGCCCCTGGAGTGGGGCTGAAAGGTGAAAAGGAAGCAGTATGGGCACTCCCATATTTGGGTATGCCAGGGTGATTCAACAGGGGAAAAAAAACATATACAGTAATACCTCGTCTTACGAACCTAATTGGTTCCCGGGGGAGGTTCGTAAGACGAAAAGTTGGTAAGATGAAACAGTTTCCCATAGAAAACAATGTAAAATCAATTAATCCGTGCAACGGAAAAAAAACACGCAAAAAAACGCCGCCGCCCGGCTGTCACCTTTTGAAACAGCCGGGGGGCTTCTCGGCGGCCTCCTGAACGCCAAATGCCAAACCCGAACTTCCGGGTTCGGCATTCGGGAGGCCGCCGAGAAGCCCACGGCTGTTTTAAAAGGTGACAGCCGGACGGCGGGGCTTCTCAGCAGCCTCCTGAACCCGAACTTTTGCCGAACCTCCAGGTTCGGGGTTTGGGAGGCCACCGAGAAGCCCCGCCGCCCGGCTGTCATCTTTTAAAACAGCCGGAGGACTTCTCGGTGGCCTCCTGAACGCCGAACCTGGAAGTTCGGGTTTGGCGTTCGGGTTCAGGAGGACGCTGAGAAGCCCCCCGGCTGTTTCAAAAAGCGACAGCCGGGCGGCGGGGCTTTTCGGCGGCGGCAGGTTCGTCAGAAGAAAAAAGTTCGTAAGAGGCAAAAAATTTCTGAACCCCAGGTTCGTATCTCGGGTTGCTTGTAAGACGAGGGGTTCGTATCATGAGGTACCACTGTATAACTCTTCCCTGGTCCAAGCTGATACAGGAGGAGAGCCCGTGGGTCAGAGGTTAAAGCTACTGCCTAATAAGCAGGCTGCCCGGGTTCAAATTCCAGTGGAGGTATGGCTAGCTGATGAGAGCTACATAGCTTGAAATAGATCTATACTAGTCTATAGATAATAGATCTATACCAGTCTCCCTTCGTTTTCATGATCAGCAAAAAAAATATATGTTACACACAAACACCTACATCATACACGTTTATAAAGAAGTTAAATGAATCCTGCTGCATCGGTTATCTGTGTGTGCTTCTGGATTTGATTTATGCAACAGACTCTGATACGGATTCCTGTCCTTAGACCGAAGTAAAAGGCACAGACCTGGAGCAGTTGTGTCGAATGCTCTCGATTTCCTTCTTATAGCTCGGGTTATTGATGATCGTCTGGAAGGCCTGGACGGGATCCACCAGCTGACCCCACACTTTGGACCCCAACTTATCCAGGATCACCATGAAACAGTGGAGGACGGGCCAAAAGGGGTCGTGGATTTCATCTGGAGCAACAACAACAAAAAACCCCAAACATCGTTATTATCCTGGTTTCTTTGCTAAACGTCCGATCCTGGTTCCTTCTAGAAGCCGAAGAGGGCATACGAAGCATTTCATCACCTGGTATTGCAGGACTGGGCTTTAAAAGGTTCAACTTCTTAAGGGAGGAGTATAGACAGTCCTTGACTTACAACTTTTAATTTAGTGACATTCAAAGTTACAACGGCACTGAAAAAGGTGGCTTAACAACCGTTTTTCATGCTTGCTATCATTTATTTATTTATTTATTTATTAGATTTGTATGCCGCCCCTCTCCGTAGACTCGGGGCGGCTCACAACACAATAAAAACAGTTCCTGACAAATCTAATAATTTACAATTTAAAATTTAAAATAGTTAAAAAACCCCATTTTTAAGCAGACATACCTACAAACATACCATACATAAATTGTTTAGGCCCGAGGGAGATATCTCAGTTCCCCCATGCCTGACGACAAAGGTGGGTTTTAAGGAGTTTGCGGAAGGCAAGGAGGGTGGGGGCAGTTCTAATCTCTGGGGGGAGCTGGTTCCAGAGTGTTGGGGCCACCACAGAGAAGCTCTTCCCCTGGGGCCCGCCAAATGACATTGTTTAGTTGACGGGACCCGGAGAAGGCCAACTCTGTGGGACCTAATTGGTCGCTGGGATTCGTGCAGCAGAAGACGGTCTCGGAGATATTCTGGTCCAATGCCATGAAAGGCTTTATAGGTCATAACCAACAGTTTGAATTGTGACCGGAAATTGATCGGCAACCAATGCAGACTGCGGAGTGTTGGTGTAACATGGGCAACAACAATATCATGGCAACATCTCCGTGGTCCCATGCACAAAATCCACACATTTGGCAACCGACTCATATATACAGCTGCAGTGACCTTTTCGGGAGGGGAGGGGGGGTCACGTGATCTTTTGCGACCTTCTTGAGAAGTAAAGTTGACAGGGAAGTCAGATTCACTTAACAACCAGGTTATTGCTTTAACAACTGCAGCGATTCACTTAACAGCCGTGGTGGGAAAGGACATAAAATGGGGCAACATTCATTTGACAGCTGTGTCGCTTAGCCACAGAAATTTTGGACTCAATTGTGGTCGTAAAATCGAGGATACCTATAGGACCTATGGGTTCACACCACACACACACCCGAGTCACACATTTCCGACAACTTTTGTGGGCAACGTTTCTCTGCATTTACCTTAAAAACCAGAAAGTATAAATGGCCAAACACTTGGCTAACAACTGTAGAAAATGCACCAATCCTCGCTCGACAACCTGTCACACACCCACCGTTGGAACTTATGAAAGGCTTCTGACCCAAATTTGAATTTCTGGCCTGATTTACAACTGTGATTCCAGGCTCAATTGCGGCCCCTACATCAAGGGCTACACGTTATTATGTTATTAAATGAACCACTCGGCATGAAGAAATAGCCCCGGCCTCCAAAGTTCATTCATGGATTACCTTCGGTCGGCTTCCTCATAGTGTTCATGATGGACTGCATGAAATTCTGCTTGTCTGGCCCCAGCAGCAACGAATCCATTGCTTGTTCTTCTAGCACCGACAGCAGCATACAGAGACCTGCAGGGGAAATCGCCCGAAATCAGATGCTAACTGGCCGTTTTGCGCAAGGTTTGGCAAACCACAGGCTTCTTCCTTACAATCAAACATAATCAGAATAGAGCTGGAAGGGACCTTGGGAAGGGAGGGAAGGAGGGGGAGGGAGAAAAAATAAAAAGGAAGTATGGGAGGGAGGGAGGGAGGGAGAGAGGGAGGAAAGGAAGGAAGGAGGAAGAAAGGAAGAGAGTAGAGTTAGAAAGAAAGAAAGAAAGAAAGGAGAAAGAGGAAGGAAGGAAGGAAGGGGGTAGAGTGAGAAAGAAAGAAAGGAGAAAGAGGAAGGAAGGAATGAATTAGAAATCATAAGGAGAGAGGAAGGAAGGAAGATTGGGAGGTAGGGAGGAAGGCTAAAGACAAAATCTCATAATAACCTCACCATTCTCTCTCCTTATCAAGCCAGTGGTTCTTGTAATTGCCGGTGTCAAAAGAAAGGGGGGAGGGAGGGAGGAGAAAGAGAAAGAAAGAGAGAGAGAGAGAGAGAGGAAGAAAAAGAGAAGAAAGAGAAAAGAAAAGAAAAGAAAAAAGACAAGACAAGACAAGAAAGGCTACAGCCAAATGTTCATAATAACCTGGCCATTCTCGCTCCTTACCAAGCCAATAGTTTTTGTAATTTCCAGTGTCGTACAGATGGGGGGGCAACAGGACCAGCCTGGTTTTCTCAACCCCTGATGAGCTGTAGATATCCGGGTTTTCGAAGAGGCCCAGTTCTACCACTTTGAACAAGCAGATCAACACTTCTTGGATGTCATAATAATCATCCCGGTCGACTTTGCCCAGGCTCCTCGCCGTCAGGATGGCCCACCGGCGGATCTAGCGATTTGAAGCACACACACACTTTCAGATTGCATACCTACATATACACCTAGACCCTGTGACCCGTGCCAATTGCCAAGCAACTGAATTCCGATCCCATGACTCTGGGATGCTGCAATGGATGTTTTAAGCACAAGGTCTGGTTGTAAGCTCCGCCGTAACTGAGTGGTCATTGAAGGGAATGGCTTTTAAATCAAGCACTACATGGGGCACCCATATTTACTTCATGTATTAATCAAATGGATCTGATAAGGCGACTCTGGGCAGTTTATTGGACACTGAATAAAATGCAGCATAAAATACATCCAAGTCCCTTCCAACTCTGCTATTATAGAATAGAATAAGAGAGTTGGAAGGGACCTTGGAGGTCTTCTAGTCCAACCCCCTGCTTAGGCAGGAACCCTACATCCACTTCAGACAAATGGTTACCCAACCTCTTCTTAAAAACTTCCAGTGCTGGAGCATTCACAACTTCTATTCTCACTGTCAGGAAATTTCTCCTTAGGTGTTCTCTCCTTGTTTAGTTTCCACCCGTTGCTTCTTATCCTACCCTCGGGTGCTTTGGAGAATAGCTTGACTCCTCCTTCTTTGTGGCAACCCCTGAGATATTGGGACACTGATATCATGTCTCCCCTGGTCCTTCTTTTCATTAAACCAGACATACCCAGTTCCTGCAACCGTTCTTCCTATGTTTTAGCCTCCAGTCCCCTTATCATCTTTGTTGCTCTTCTCTGCACTCTTTCTAGAGTCTCAACATCCTTTTTGCATCGTGGCGACCAAAACTGAATGCCATATTCCAAGTGTGGCCTTATCAAGGCCTTATAGTGGTATTAAAACTTCATGTGATCTTGATACTAATCCTTTGTTAATGCAGCCTAGAACTGTATCAGCTTTTTGGGCAGCTGCTGCAGAATTATATTATTCTGTTCATTGATAAGGGCCTTAATATTTAAAAATTCAATTAAAATTGTAGCCTACTGCAAGCAAGAATCAGCGTTCTTTTCGCCTCTTTCTACAAGAGCAACTAGCAAAAAAATAAGGCTCCCTCTTTAAATGTTTACTGTCAATGCCAGAATCCCAAGGAAGCCAGGTTTACAAACCAAGATTTTCCACAGGCCTATAGATCCAAATTGTTTCCGGAGCAAAAAAACCCCACCCCCATCCCATCAACCTTGCAGATTCAAATATTTAAATAGGGAGGTGGAAGAGATTTATTTATTTATTTATTAGATTTGTATGCCGCCCCTCTCCGTAGACTCGGGGCGGCTCACAACACAATAAAAACAGTTCCTGACAAATCTAATAATTTACAATTTAAAATTTAAAATAGTTAAAAAACCCAATTTTTAAGCAGACATACCTACAAACATACCATACATAAATTATATAGGCCCGGGGGAGATATCTCAGTTCCCCCATGCCTGACGACAAAGGTGGGTTTTAAGGAGTTTGCGAAAGGCAAGGAGGGTAGGGGCAGTTCTAATCTCTGGGGGGAGCTGGTTCCAGAGAGTCGGGGCCGCCACAGAGGAGGCTCTTCCCCTGGGGCCCGCCAACCGACATTGTTTAGTTGACGGGACCCGGAGAAGGCCCACTCTGTGAGACCTAATCGGTCGCTGGGATTTGTGCAGCAGAAGGCGGTCTCGGAGATATTCTGGTCCGATGCCATGAAGGGCTTTATAGGTCATAACCAACAGATTTACCACACTTAAGATCTTGCTGAGTACCAGCCTCGTTGTATTTGTTGCAGAAATGCACAGAATGTAGCTCTGGGCATGACTAGTGTCAGCAGAGAGCAAAGAAACCAGAGCCACTTACTGTTTCATTGGGGTGCACCATAAGTAAATAGATTCCGGGATGTTTGCCAACCACTTGGTAGGAGTAATTCATTTCCTCCATTTTGCAAAGAGCATCTACACACAACTCACCTGCAAATATAGAGGGAGGAAACCACAAAGTCAGGCAGTCACGCCACAAAAATAACAAGAGGCTACGCAACTTTTCGGAAATAAAAGCCACATTTCGGAGGGGGGTGGGGGAAGAGAAGGAGAAGATGCTACTTCTACAGCATTAAAGCATTGGGGTTTTTTTTTAATCCATCTTCAGCCTTCCAAGGTCTAAGCTGCCACCTGATAGGAGATTTTGGCTTTTTCAAAAGATAGAACACTCCTTTTTGAGCTCCCACCACCCACCTGCCCAAATATGTTTCGGGGAAACCCGCGTTTCAATGGCTGGGTTTGCTGAAAAGAGCTGGCAGGGGAGAGGAAACTAAGGTGCGATCAACGGAAGTATTATCAGTCGTTCCACACCTCCTGCCCTCCTGGCTGAAGGAAAATGCGGCCATTTGACCAGCTCTATTTTTATGCCAGCTGTGAACGAACCCAAGGTCTTCTTCCTCTCCTCCCTCTCCTCCCCCACCCACCTCTCCTCCCAAACCCCCCTCCCTTCTAGCACTGATGATCTTACTTAGTGAGGTAATGAAACATCTGCAAGAAAAATACAAAGCTCACAGAGCATCAAGTTTACCAGAATAATCTCCTCCTCCCCTCCTCTTCCTCTCCCCCCTCCTCCTCCTCCTCCCAAAATGGACTCCCTTCTACCACTGATGATGCTACCTAGCTGGGTCATGAAACGTCCACAAGAAAACAAGCTCAGAGAGCTCCAAGGACCCGACAATTCTCCCCGCCCATCCTTCTCCTCTTCTAGCAATGGCCTTTAGTGCTTTTACAGCCCTCTCTAAGCAGTTTACAGACTCAGCCTCTTGCCCCCAACAATCTGGGTCCCCATTTGACCCACCTCGGAAGGAGGGAAGGCTGAGTCAACCTTAAGTAACTAAGTAAGTAAGTAAGTAAGTAAGTAAGTAAGTAAGTAAGTAAGGAAGGAAGGAAGGAAGGAAGGAAGGACGGACAGAAGGAAGGAAGGTAGTACTTAAGACTTATATACTGCTTCCTAGTGCTTTTACAGCCCTCTCTAAGTCGTTTAGAGAATCAGCCTCTTGCCCCCAACAATCTGTGTCCCCATTTGACCCACCTCGGAAGGATGGAAGGCTGAGGCAACCTTTAGGAAGGAAGGAAGGAAGGAAGGAAGGAAGGAAGGAAGGAAGGAAGGAAGGAAGGAAGGAAGGAAGGAAGGAAGTACTTAAGACTTATATACTGCTTCCTAGTGCTTTTACAGCCCTCTCTAAGTGGTTTAGAGAATCAGCCTCTTGTCCCCAACAATCTGGGTCCTCATTTGACCCACCTTGGAAGGAGGGAAGGCTGAGTCAACCTAAAGGAAAGAAGGAAGGAAGGAAGGAAGGAAGGAAGGAAGGCTGAGTCAACCTAAAGGAAGGAAGGAAGGAAGGAAGGAAGGAAGGAAGGAAGGAAGGAAGGAAGGAAGGAAGGAAGGAAGGAAGTACTTAAGACCAAGTCAGCACCAAGGACCTGATACATCTGGGCTCGGGTCGAATTGTGGTGACCTCTGCTCATTGGCTGGGCCCGGGGCCTCCCATTCCAAACTCACTGAGGTGTTCGTGAAGCAGCAGGTAGGGATACTTGAGGACCTCCAGCAAGGGCACCCGGAGACGTTTCTCAAAATTCGGACCGGTGTTGCAGAAGGTGAAGGGGGTGACTCGGTCTTCCTCCACCAGGTAGATGTCGCTTTCATCGTCCCCTCGCATGGACGTCTCGAAGTGGACAACCAGGCGGGAAACTTCCCAGTCCCACAGTGCCTGCGGTTGGAAATTCAAAGGGCAGTTTTAGGAGGAACCTTTGGGGTTTTTTCGTTTTTGGCTGAAAGGAGGAGGAGGAAGGGAAAAAACCTGGTTCATTTGTTTATTCATTTTTTTTTTTTTAATGGATCAGAAAATTAAGAAAGACGTGAATGGGGCAAAGGGAATTGCAAGAGGTAGGAGGAACAGTGTCAGGTATGTTTCCATTCAAAGTCCAGGAAAGAAAACCCCCAATTCCATTCCCCCAATTCCATTTGATAGAGATGAGTACATTCATTCTTTCATTCATTCATTTACTATGCCGCCCTTCTCTGGGGACTCAGGGTGGCCCACAGCATGTAGAAATCTAAATAACATTATGTATTAAAATCCCCATAATTAAAAGTTAACAACACATTTGTTGTGGTTAGCTCTGGCCCTGCTCCTGCCCCAAGGACTGTGGGTGTGGGGGAGACATCCACATGCTGCAGGCCTGTTTTGCCCCTGGTGGAATCTGATGATTTATTTTTATTTATTATTACTTAGATTTGTATGCCGCCCCTCTCCGAAGACTCCTGATGAAGGCTCCTCTGACCAAGAAGACATGAGTGACAGGGAGGAGGAGAGTGTGGCAGACAGCTCAGAAGGAGATCAATTATCTAGCTCCTCCTTGGATTCAGAACAAGAGTTAATGATACAGCCACGCATGCGGAGAGCGATGCATAGGCAACAACAACTGAGAGATTATTACCAAAGAAAATGAGGCCACCTGTGGTTGGGTGGGGCTGTGGTCATTAGTGTGGCTGCTATAAAGAGCAGCCTGTGGGTTTGGCCATTGTGGATTATCTGATCATGACTGCTTTACTGACTTTGACCTTTTGTGTGCTGATTTTTCCCCGCTTTGAAACTAAACCAGAGCAAAGTGTGTGTCACTTTGTGAAAGAAGGACTGTGAATTGCCTCACAGCTGCAAGCTAAGTATCACAGAACTGATAAGGGACTTGTACAAATTACCAGTTTCTTTGGAGACGAGTGCTCTTTGCTATACCAAAAGAGGGCTTGGTTTAAGTGGATTTTCATTATAAAGAACATTGTTTTGAATTTTCAAACGTGTGTGTGTCTGAAATTTGTGCCTGTGAATTTTGGGGAGGAGTCTACCAGAGAGCCCGACAGAACAACATTCATACATCATTGGGTGGGGCAAGGTGTTAAAATTTCAATGGCCCCAGGCCTGCCGGCAGAGGTGGGTCTTTAAAAGTTTACGGAAGGCAGGGAGAGTGGGGGCAGTATGGATCTCCGAGCGGAGCTCATTCCAGAGGGCCGGGGCCACCACAGAGAAGGCTCTTCCCCTAGGCCCTGCCTGGCTGATGAGACCTGGAGGAGGCCGACTCTGTAGGACCCGACCAGCCGCTGGGATGTACGAGGCAGGAAACGGTCCCATAAGTAATCTGGTCCCATGACATGTAGGGCTTTATAGGTCATAACCAACACTTTGAATTGTGTTCAGAGACTAATCAGTAGCTTTACTAGACAAGAAGCGACATCAACAAAAGGAAAGCAAGTTCTAAGGCAAAAGGCGGGCAAGATGCATATACAAAGGAACCCAAAACCCTCCCAAGTAACCCCCCCCCCCCCGGACCATCCCTCCAATCCTGATGTCCCAAGATGTCAGATGGGTGGGCCTGCCGGCCGTTTGGTCTTCCACATCTGGGCCGCCGAAGCTGTTGACCTTGAGTAGGCTGTAAACAACTCCATGATGACTAGCTGCACCAGGCAGGCAGCGATGGGAACTTTCCTCCCTAGCAATATTTGAAACTTCAAATAGGGCACTCACCAGTAGGTTCCCTCCTCCCAAATACTGACCTCTCCCCTCCCTGCATTACTCTGACAGCCGAGGCAAGCAAGTCAAGAAGAAAAGCAGGGGCTGACAAACACTATGAATCTAATTGAGAGGGATACGTTTCTTAACTTCAGCCTTTCTTCTGGCTTGCCTTTTATTATAGGAACATTCTCAATAAACATTAATATATATATATATATATATATATATATATATATATATATATATATATATGTATATGTATATGTATATGTATATATATATACAATTATTATTATTATTATTATTATTTATTAGATTTGTATGCCGGCCCTCTCCATAGACTCAGAGCGGCTCATAGCAACAATAAAAACAATATATAGTGACAAATCTAATAGTTAAACTCTAAAATAACAATAATACATTTTAAAAAGTCTAAAAACAAGGAACCCCTATATGTAAAAAACATACATACAGTCATATCATACGCAGAAAACTGCATAGGCAGGGGGAGGTGTTTCAGTTCCCCCACACTTGACGACAGAGGTGGGTTTTAAGGAGTTTACGAAAGGCATATATATAGAAGAGCGCCGTAGAACATAGATTTGTAGGTCCAGAAGGGACCTTGGAAGTCTTTTAGACCAACCCCCTGCTCAAGCAAGAGACCCTATCCCACCCCGGACAAGTGGCCATCCCATCTCTTCTTAAAAACCTCCAGGGATGGAGCACTCACAACTTCTGGAGGCAAGCTGTTCCACCAGTTAATTGTCCTCATTGTCAGGAAATTTCTCTTCAGTTCTAAGTCTCCCTTTGAGCAGTTTCCATTCATAGCTTCTTCCCTCTCCCCCCCCCCCCCAGTCCTTCTTTTTGTTAGACTAGAAATACCCTGGCCAACCTTTTTAAACAGAAGCTAACTGGGAAGCTGGTAATAACTACTTAGGGCCAAAGTATTAATAATCAATGTAATTCTCTTGATAACATAAGTACAATTACTTATTGTCTTTTATAAAACAATTTGATATGTATCCAGTCATCTCGCAATTGAACTTCTGTATACAACTTCTGTATACACAATGTTTAAAAAGAAAAAAAATCCACTCCAAACTTTATGCCAAGGACAAATAAACGGAAATGAAAGCAAGTAACTGCCTGACTGTCTGAGGAAGTATAGAAGTAAAAGTAAGTAACTGTGGGAGTCTTGCCAAGATACAATATTAATTTATTTTACTTTACTTTATTAAATTTATAGGCCGCCCAACTCCTTCCAGACTCCTTCCACACCAAGATTAAGTACCAAGGTTAAGATCAGTGCATTAAAAAAATAACACCCAATTTTTTTTTCAAAGTATATTTTAAAAATAGAAAGAAAAAACTGCCATCGTGTTTTCCTGAAAATAAACCCTTCCCCCAGAATATTTAACCACATGTGCCGCCGGCCCCTGCCATTTCCTCTGGCTAAACTTAGGGAGACTGAGCTGAATCAGGTAAGACAGCAAGAGGAACCCCATCTTGCGCCCCAAAATAATAAGACCTCCCCCAAAATAAAGCCAATGGTTTATTTTGGGGTTCCAAGAAATATAAGACTGGGTTTTATTTTCGGGGGCAAATGCTATTTCTGAGTTGTGTGCCAGGTACAGACCAGAGCTAAACAATGCTCAAGCGGACGGGATATCCTTTAATATGTTTTTTTAAAAAAAATAGATTTCTGTATGTTATGTATTGCTTTGTTGTGAGCCGCCCTGAGTCCGAGGAATAGGGAGGAATAGAAATCAAATAAATCAAATCAAATCAATAAATAAATATCAGATTACCTGGTGCAAGGATGGAACTTCATCCCTGGCTTTGTGGTACTCCTCTACACATTCCAGACAGTAGCAGAGGTCTTCGTTGGCTGCAGAAACATCCTTCGGAGACAGGGAGCCGGAGGCGAAATTCGCTAGTAGCTTGACGGTGGCCGGACCACCTGGTGTACACCAGCAACATGTACTCATTCTACAGGGAGGAGAAAAGGATGGTTCCAGTGAGAGACAGAAACATAGAAACATGGAAGATTGGCGGCAGAAAAAGACCTCATGGTCCATCTAGTCTGCCCTAATGCTATTTCCTGTATTTTATCTTAGGATGGATCTATGTTTATCCTAGGCATGTTTCAATTCAGTTCCTGTGGATTGACCAACCACGTCTGCTGGAAGTTTGTTCCAAGCATCTACTGCTCTTTCAGTCAAATACTTTCTCACGTTGCTTCTGATCTCTCCCCCAACTAACCTCAGATTGTGCCCCCTTGCTCTTGTGTTCACTTTCCTATTAAAACACTTCCCTCCTGAACCTTATTTAACCCTTTAACATGTTTAAATGTTTTGATCCTGTCCCCCATTTTTCCTTCTGTCCTCCAGACTAGACAGATGGAGGTCATGAAGTCTTTCCTGATAGGTTTTATGCTTAAGACCTTCCACCATTCTTGTAGCCCGTCTTTGGACCCGTTCAATTTTGTCAATATCTTTTTGTAGGTGAGGTCTCCAGAACTGAACACAGTACTGTATTCCAAATGTGGTCTCACCAGCGCTCTATATAGCGGGATCACAATCTCCCTCTTCCTGCTTGTTATACCTCTAGCTATGCAACCAAGCATCCTACTTGCTTTCCCTACCGCCTGACTGCACTTTAACGTCCTTATTGTCTTATATCACATTTTCCTATGTTGCAAGCTACCCACGCTCCCTCGACAGTTGCAATGCAGTAGAGGCTCCTGGGGTGTCAATGCAAAAAAACAAAACCCAAACCCTTGATACACAATTTGTGCAGAACACACCAAACCCTAGGTGCCAGCCCATAAAAACAATGCGGGCAAAATAATAAAGCAAGACTTTGGGGTTTGCATGACATCAACCACTAGCTTGTCCATGTGTCTGAATTGGTATGAACGACTAGTATGTATGCTGTTGAATTGTCCTTAGTTTTAATTAGGATTTTAGATATTAGTTCCTTTCTCTTGACTTATTTTTTTTAAAAAATATACTTTATTAGGTTATAAAAAAAAAGAAAACAGGGAAAAGGGGGATGGGAATACAAAAAAGAGAAGTGGAAGGGGGATGGGGTAAACAGTATTTTTATACAGCGACTTATATATATTATTGTATATACATTCCAGATATTTGTCTATATGTAAATATTTTGTATTCAATATTCTTATTTGGATAATCTTATAGCTGTAGCATTTAATAGTCCAAGAATAACGTGGAAAGAAAAGGTGGTTGGAGGTGGGATAGAGAAGGAAAGAGGGAGGAAAGAAAAGAAGAAGAAAGAGAGAAGAAAGAAAGAGAGGAGGGGTGGTACCTGCAAACTAGCAGGCATTTGGATTGTGACGGCTTAGTTTGATTATGTTTGTTATTTTTGTTGCTGAGAAGTAATGGTAGGTTGTGATATTAGTAAGTTCCTAATAGTTATCAGGTGGATTGAACTCAGACAGGGATTGTATTGATTTTGGTCCAAATTTCTATTGTGCATATCTTTATTTTGATTTATATTAAGAGATTTTAATTAGTTTTTGTTTTATTGTCTTTAAAGTTAGATAACCATCTGAACCATTTCTCCCAGGCCTTGTAGAACTCTGAATCATTTTTGTTTTGAATTTCCATTGTTATTTTTGATAGTATGTTCGGCGCATTCCATAATTTTGCTAATGATGGTTAACTTTGTCGGAATGTCTTCTTTTTTCCAGTGCTGTGCGTATGTTAATCTAGTGGCCGTTATTATTTGAATAATAAGGTATCGGTCTTCTTTACTTAGTTTCTGTCTAAAAATGCCCAGGAGGAATAATTCTGGTTTAGTTATTATCTTTGTCAATATGACTTGGTCCATTATTCTTTTAATTTGTGTCCAAAATTTTTGGGCATATGTACAAGTCCACCACATATGGTAGTGTGTTCCCTGGTTTTTTTTACATTTCCAGCTCTCTTGACTTATTTTTATTGTTGCTCTTATTGTAATTTTGTAGTGTTGTAAGCCACCCTGAGTCCTTCGGGATTGGGCGGCATGGAAGTAAAATAAAATAAGATAAATAAATACATAAATAAATAAAACAAATCACAGCTTGTCCAGTTCACACCATCACGTGGCAAAGGAACCCCTTGTAATTGATGGATTGTAGGAGATTACAGTAATCGCTACCAGTCCAGGCTAGCCTGAAATGATGCAATATTTGGTGACAAAGAAACTTTCCTCAACCCTGACAAGATTTAAAGCCGGTGTGCATTTGATTCAACAATTAACCAGGTGAGAGAAAAAAATTAAATACCCTAAGGGAGTCTTCGCTTTCTATTCCACGAGGGACTGAAAAGTGTAGCAAGGAGAGGAAAACAGAGAATCAGTGACTCTGGTGGGAAATCATAAGGAAAAGATTCATTACCGGAACAAATAGAAATTCCTGTGACTAAAGAAAAGCAGACCACAGAGAGATTTCTGCTCCTGGCTACACAGACGTTTTTTGCTCTTAATTCAGTCTGTTCTGTATAAAACATGGAGGACAAGTCATACTATCCAATGACAATCAAAACTGAGAGTCAAGAGACAGCCGAGGGAGAAAGCTACATTTAAAAGCAGCAACTGAACCAATTCTAAATTTCAGAATATAGTCCAAAACTGTAGAAATGGAAGTTGTTTGGGAGATCAAAATGTATTTCCATATGATAGGCTCCTAGTTCTCCAGAAACTCCCAAATGTATCTGCGTTTGTCTCCTTCAAGTGCAAAGAAGAAGAGGAAGGACTTATTTTCCGCCACCTCTCCTGGCAAACGGACAGAAAATTCTGCACAAAAATCCATTTTAAAACAGTTGTCTTATTTTCTTAGCAATGTATTTCACCTTATTGCTTTCGGATTCCTTTCTTAAGTGAGCTACCTAGTTCATGCATTACACTAAGCCACAAACTAGTTCACAGACCGTGACATCTGACACTAAAACAAATTATATATTCAATTTGGCTTGAAAAATCCAGTCCTGGCATGGTTGTAGGATGGGGCAAAACTCACTTAGTGGCTGCTTAGCAGCAGAAATTTCGGGCTCAAACTGTGGTCCCAGTTTTAGGATTTAATTGAACTTAAAAGCTCCAGAATGGTTCTTCTACACTGCTGCTCTAGAGTCAAAAAGAAACCCAGCAAAAACCACTGGCCCAAATCAAAACTTATGTTAAGCTCCTCTCCTGGGAATCCTTCACATTTCCTTCCTTGTGCAGATATAAATTCATATTATCTCCAGTTTGTTTTCTTTACCTTCTAAGACAGAGGGTAGTAGCTGCACATGTGTGAATGTTTATGAGAAAGGAATCAGTGTGTTTCTCTCCAGAAACGAGATTGGATATATAAAGACAGGAGTACATTTAATTTTATAAATGCAACTTAATACTAAACAGTAAATATCTACTGCAACCAGGGGTTGGTGGGGGTTTTTTTTGGGGGGGGGGGGAGAGATTCTCTCTGCCATTTCAGCACTTTGTCAGCTCTAAGAGGGACATTGCAGCTGCTTTGATTCTACAAGGTCAAGGTGATAAGAGAGCATACTTAGGTAATGCTGTGCTTTCTCAGACTGGACACAGCTGGCCATGGAGAGACAGAAAGGGAGGGGGAGGGAGAAGGGACAAGGACAAAAAGAGAGAGAAGGGAAAGGGAAGGGGAGAGAGAGAAAGAGAAAGGAGGGAGAGAAAGAAAAGAGAAAGTGGAAAGGGAGAGATGGGAGAGAGAAGAAAGAAGGGAGAGAGGGAGAAAGAGAAGAGAGGAAGAGAAGAGAGGAAGAGAGACAGAGAGAAGAGAGACCTTCCTTGCATAAGGGGGGAAAAACACATGGAACTCCATGGGATCCAGAAGTGATTTCAAGGAGCTCTTTTCCATACATCCGATCCTTTCCTTTCCTGCAAAGGGGGGAAAAACAGGTTCTCTCTCTCTGTGTGTGTATGTGTGTAGCATATTTTTGCTCATAATGAAAAGGAAGGAAGACTAATACATAGGAGTTCCAGTTCAAGATATTTTGCTCTCAACAGCTAGCCAGACCCTTCCTGGGATTTGAACCTGGAGAGTCTGCCTGTAAAGCAGTAGCTTTAACCTCTAGGCCACAGGTTTTACATGCATATGTGTATGTGTGTGCGCGCGCGTGTATTTGTGTCACCTTTAGAGACTCCCTGGTGTGCCTTTGAACTCTTCCTCCTCCTCTTTTCCTGCAAAGGGGGGGAAAACACAACTCCCATGGGGCCCACTATTTTGGACCAGTCCTCCCACTATTTTGGACCAGTCCTCCCCCCCCCCCCCACCAATTACTTGTATAAGGATTATTCTCTTGTCTATGCTATTCACATTGTCTTGAGGTTTTTGTTTTTATTTTTTCGTTACATTGCACCAGTGGAGGCTAAATCAATTTTGCTGTATACATGATGTGCAGTGACAATAAAGGCAATAACAACAATAATAATATTACAATGTCCTAGGCTCCTGGATGAGGCTCGACTGGCAATTAATGCCAAATTCGTCAAAACTGGCCGCAGTGATACAACTCCACAAGAGACCTATGTCTGCCGGCAGGCTTGGGGACATTAAATCTACCATCTTGCCCCAGACGGTGTATGAATGTATAAATGATTGGCTGAATGTGAGTGGTTGACTTTTTTTAACAAATGGTTTTTTTTAATATGTTTTAATTATAGATTTCTATATGTTACGTATTCACTTTTGTTGTCAGCCACCCTGAGTCTGAGGAATAGAGTGGCTTGCTATTTATGTATGTATCTGTGTGTGTGTGTATGTATGTATATATGTATGTATTAGATTTCTATGCCGCCCTTCTCACAGCGACTCGGGGCAGCGTACAACATCATAAATACAACAATATATAAAAGAAATCTAATTTACTTTAAAAGACTGATACAAATTGCTAAAAATGTTTTTTAAAACCCCATATACAGACATACACATTCATCAAATTCAATAATTCATATGTACGTATTTATTTGACTTCTATGCTGCCCAATCCTGAAGGATTCAGAGCGCCTGAGTCAATCAATCAAATAAATAAAATTATAGATGACGATGATAAAAAATATAATATTTTATAATAATAATAATAAAAACAATAACAATACTACTACTACTACTAATAATAATAATAATTCCCTGCATGTGAGATAAAAGAAATCTAATTTACTTTAAAAGACTGATACAAATTGCTAAAAACATTTTAAAAATCCCACATACAGACATACACATTCATCAAATTCAATCATTCGTAAGAACAGTATTTATTTATGTATCTTCTATGCCGCCCAATCCTTAAGGATTCAGGGCAGCTGAGTCAATCAACCATATAAATAAATAAATAAAATTGTAGATAATGATAATAATAAAAATATAATATTTTATAATATAACAATAATAACAATAACAAAAATAATAATGTTGCAAGGAAATATATAATAATAATAACAACAACAATAAATAAACAATAATAATAACAAATAATTCCCTGCATGTGATATTCCGTCCCTTTCCTCAGCTAGGTTTCAATGGGGGTGCAAAGGGAGCCCTGAATAGGAGGGGGACTCGAGTGGGGGGACCCTTCCTGCCCCCCCCTTGGAGGGGTGCAAACCAAACTGAGGGGGGCTTTCCCCCTTCCTTGTCCCCCTCACCTCCCCAATTCTCTATGAAGGCACGTGAATGCAACCCCGTGTGAAGGGGCTTCACCCGGGGTTTGGGGTCTGTGTGTGGAATAACCTCCACGAGGGAGGGGGGTTGGGGCCTTTCCTGAGGTAAAAAAAGGGGGGCGCCCCATTTCCTCAGCTGTGGGGAGAAGCCAGGGAGCTCCGCCCCCTCATCCCCTCAGGAATTTCCCCCTCCTCCTCTCACCTCTCACTCTTGGTCCTCGGGTGGGAAGCCGCCGGCCCCACGCCGCTGCCATGGGCCCGCCCGTAGGCTCGGCCGTTGTCGTCGTCGCCGTCTCAGCTTTCTCTCTCGGTTACCCGCCACCGACGCCGGCCTTTTCCTCAGCGCTCCTTCCGTTGCGGCAGGCCCCGCCTTCTGGGGCGCGCCATTGGCCACGCTATCCGCCGTAGCCCCGCCTTCCCCGGCACAGAGATGTCGAGGGAAGGGAGGACGTTCCGGCTTTTTAAAATCGGCTTGGAAGGCGGTAGAGCTAGGAAACAGGAAGAGGAGGGCGGCTTCAAAACGCCTACTTCCGGGATCATCCTTCCTCAATTATCCACATAGATCCATGAAATATAGAAAAGCCCTTTTCAAAAAAAGATTTCCCCCCAAAATCGAGGCCTATAATTGAAAAGAGCCTCTATTGTTAGGCCGAGCGGTGAATCTCCCCCCTCCCCACACAAGGGCTACTTCCAATATCTGGACATTTATTTCTCTCAGTCAGAGGGGGGAAATAGCAGGGGGACGCTCTTGCCTTGCCTCCTCTATGCTCCCTCAGCTGAGAGGAGGAAGTGGCCAAAAAAAGAGCCGGAAGTTCAGCCAGGCAGCATGTTTCCAGTAGAGGAAGAAGAAGCCGGGAAGTTTTGCCTGCTGAATTCTCTCTTGGGGAATTATTATGATTATTATTGTTATTATTGTTTGAGTGGGGGAGGCATCCTAAGCCCCGGTAGCGTGTAAGTATCAGGAATGATCACTGTCTAATGTTTGCAAATTGCAGGCATGCAACTATACTTGCTCTCTGCAAATACAATTGCATGCCTACAATTCTATTTGGAAAGGGAGCGTGATGTGATCCATCATGGCACAGGTGTGGGCGTGTGCATAATTTTGCAATTTATTTCTTGTGTCGTGTTTAGGTACCGTGTCTTGCGGAGGGGAAGACCCCTTGAGAGCTGCATTGCAAGGAGACTTCATTTTATTTTTATTTTTTGCCCAGATTATTTTTTTTCTCCACATTCAACATACATCTTTCTTTCTTTCTTTCTTTCTTTCTTTCTTTCTTTCTTTCTTTCTTTCTTTCTTTCTTTCTTACTTTTATAGATGGATGGAGATAGATAGATAGATAGGGAGGGAGGGAGATGGAGATATAGATAGATAGATAGATAGAGATCAATCAATTGATCGATCGTTAGATAGATAGATATAGATAGGTAGAAATAGAGAGAGAGTGAGGTAGGTAGGTAGGTAGATAGAGAGGGAGGTAGAGAGAGAGAGAGATCGAAAGATAGAGATAGATAGGTAGAAATAGACACACAGAGAGAGAATGGGGTAGGTAGGTAGATAGATAGATAAATAGATAGATAGATACATAGATACATAGATATGATAGATCGATAATATGATAGATATCTTTAGATATATTAGATAGATAGATACGATAGATACGATAAATATTTTTAGATATATTAGATAGATAGATAGATAGATAGATAGATAGATAGATAGATATGATAAATCGATAGATATGATAGATATCTTTAGATATATTAGATAGATAGATAGATAGATAGATAGATAGATAGATAGATATGATAGATATCTTTAGATATATTAGATAGGTAGATATATTAGATAGATAGATAGATAGATAGATAGATAGATAGATAGATAGATAGATAGATAGATAGATGATAGATAGATTTCTATGCCGCCCTATTCCTCAGACTCAAGGCAACTTGCAACAAAAATGATATGTAACAAGTGGAAATCTAAATTAAAACATGCTAAAACCCCAATGCCATTCACTCATACCCAATCAAACACAAAATCATTTGATAGTGGGTTTTTTTTCACCATTGCAGGCTTCAGTGAGGCTTATGCGCGGGGAGAGAGGATAGGGGATTGTCAGCCAGGGAAGCACGGGGGAGATGCGCAGGCATGGGGGGTAGGGATGGGGTGTGCACACATACCTGCATGCTAGAACACGCGCACACTCCCTTTTGGCCCCATGCCAACCGAAAAAGGTTCGCCATCACTGTCATAAGCCAAGGGCTCATTGTAATTTTTCTTTTTTAACAGAGTGTGAGTTTTAACCTACCTCTCTCCTTGCTTTTTTTTTAAAGAGAATGATGAGCGAGGCTGATATCTTCCTGGTGGAGGACACACAACAGTCCAACTACGGAAAGGAAGCCAGAAAGTCATGGAAGCACAGACCACCAATTTTGTCCTCCTTTCAGACATTCTATTCTTCCCAGGACACAGAAGATTCTGGGACTAGTACAAAAAAGCGTAAGAAGAAAAAATCCACTTTGGAAACCTCTGACGATTTCTGTGTTGTCCCAGAGACTCAGCTGACCGATGAGTCTGAAAGAGATAATTTTGTGCCCAAGAAGAAGAAAACGAAGATGAAACACAGATTTAACCATGGCAGTGATGATGAGGGTTGGAACCCATTAACTCCCCAAAAATCCAGTAAATTGTCTCGCAAAAAGGCTTTGGAAAATGGGGGTGCTGTTGGTGGTGAGTTTGAAACTCCATCAACTTCCCAAAAATCCAGTAAACTGTTTCGCAAAAAGGCTTTGGAAAATGGGGGTGCTGTTGGTGGTGAGTTTGAAACTCCATCAACTTCCCAAAAATCCAGTAAACTGTTTCGCAAAAAGGCTTTGGAAAATCGGGGTGATGTTGGTGGTGAGTTTGAAACTCCATCAACTTCCCAAAAATCCAGTAAACTGTTTCGCAAAAAGGCTTTGGAAAATCGGGGTGATGTTGGTGGTGAGTTTGAAACTCCATCAACTTCCCAAAAATCCAGTAAACTGTTTCGCAAAAAGGCTTTGGAAAATCGGGGTGATGTTGGTGGTGAGTTTGGGACTACATCAACTTCCAAAAAATCCAGTAAACTGCCCCATAAAAAGGCTTTGGAAAATGGGGGTGCTGTTGGTGGTGAGTTTGAAACTCCATCAACTTCCCAAAAATCCAGTAAACTGTTTCGCAAAAAGACTTTGGAAAATGGGGGTGCTGTTGGTGATGAGTTTGTGACTCCATCAACTTCCAAAAAATCCAGTAAACTGTTTCGCAAAAAGGCTTTGGAAAATGGGGGTGCTGTTGGTGATGAGTTTGTGACTCCATCAACTTCCAAAAAATCCAGTAAACTGTTCCATAAAAAGGCTTTGGAAAATGGGGGTGCTGTTGGTGGTGAGTTTGGGACTACATCAACTTCCAAAAAATCCAGTAAACTGTCCCATAAAAAGGCTTTGGAAAATGAGGATGATGTTGGTGGTGAGTTTGGGATCCCATCAACTTCCAAAAAATCCAGTAAACTTTATCGCAAAAAGGCTTTGGAAAATGAGAATGATGTTGGTGATGGATTTGGGACTCCATCAACTTCCAAAAAATCCAGTAAATTGTCCCATAAAAAGACTTTGGAAACTGGGGGTGCTGTTGGTGATGTGTTTGGGGCTCCATCAACTTCCCAAAAATCCAGTAAACTGTCCCATAAAAAGACTTTGGAAAATGAGGATGATGTTGGTGATGCGTTTGGGACCTTATCAACTTCCAAAATATCCAGTAAACTGTCCCATAAAAAGGCTTTGGAAAATGAGGGTGATGTTGGTGATGAGTTTGGGACCTTATCAACTTCCAAAAAATCCAGTAAACTGTCCCATAAAAAGGCTTTGGAAAATGAGGGTGATGTTGGTGATGAGTTTGGGACCTTATCAACTTCCCAAAAATCTAGTAAACTGTCCCATAAAAAGGCTTTGGAAAATGAGGGTGATGTTGGTGATGTGTTTGGGACTCCATCAACTTCCCAAAAATCTAGTAAACTGTCCCATAAAAAGGCTTTGGAAAATGAGGGTGATGTTGGTGGTGAGTTTGGGACTACATCAACTTCCAAAAAATCTAGTAAACTGTCCCACAAAAAGGCTTTGGAAAATGGGGGTGATGTTGGTGATGTGTTTGAGACCCCATCAACTTCCAAAAAATCCAGCAAGCTTTCTCAGAAGGAGGACTTGGAAAACGGAAGTGTCATTGATAGGTCATCTCATAAGAAGAAGAAAAGGAAACAAAGAGGGAATGTCCGTGGACCTGCGAAAGAGAACGCTGAGGCCGCAAGTTCCCAGAGAGAAGATCAGATGGACCTTGACCAAACGATAGACACACAGGTGGATCTCTTTGCCTCCTCACCTTTATCCTTCTCTGAGGGACCACCGGTGGACCTTCTCACAAGGGACGGTCAAGAAGGAAGCCATTGTCCCACCGCTGAGGATTCCGATGCTACTCAGATAGATCTGGAGACGGAAGGAACATCCGGTGGGGACCGTGAACAGAAACAATATCGATCACCGTCGAAATCGCCCATCTCGGAGGTTAACACCAAGTAAGTACTTCTATTTATGAACTTAATTCGTTCCGTGACCAGGTTCTTAAGTAGAAAAGTTTGTAAGAAGAAGCCATTTTTCCATAGGAATCAATATAAAGACAAATAATGTGTGCGATTGGGGAAACCACAGGAAGGGTGGAGGCCCTGTTTCCTCCCAGGAGATTCCTAGAGAGCCCCCACAGAGGCTTCTCCCTGCCTTTTCAGGTTACAGTTTCGGAGGCTTGGGTTTGTAAATGGAAAATGGTTCTTGAGAAGAGGCAAAAAAAATCTTGAACACCCGGTTCTTATCTAGAAAAGTTCATAAGTAGAAGCCTTTGTAGGTAGAGGCACCACTGTACCTCTGAGTTTGTCTTCATCTAGATTAGAAGAGATGGTAGGATTTGGAAGGATGTCTTTGGGGAGCTTCTGGTGCGATGAGGTAGGCGATGGGTCATTGTGTGCACCACTCACGTTCAAGACAGCGAGGTGGAGTTGTTGCTCTGTTGCTTTTCTCTAGTCCTCATACTAAACTTGTATTGCAGATGGGGCAGTATTAGATAGTATGTGACCAGTTAGGTCCCACAGAGTGGGTCTTCTCCGGGTCCCGTCAACCAATGTCGCTTGGCGGGACCCAGAGGAAGAGCCTTTTCTGTGGTGGCCCTGACCCTCTGGAACCAACTCCCCCCAGAGATTAGAATTGCCCCCACCCTCCTTGCCTTTTGTAAGCTGCTTAAAACCCACCTCTGCCGCCAGGCATGGGGGAACTAAGATACACTTTCCCCCTAGGCCTTCACAATTTTATGTATGGTATGTTTGTATGTATGATTGGTTTTTATATAATGGGTTTTTAACTCTTTTTTAGTATTGGATTTTGTTGTACTGTTTTACTGCTGTTGTTAGCTGCCCCGAGTCTGCGGAGAGGGGCGGCATACAAATCCAATAAATAATAATAATAATAATAATAATAATAATAATAAATTGTAAACTAGGTTTGAAATGGAATTTAAGATTTAAGAAAACGATGATCCGAATTGAAAGATGGAGAAAAATTGCTCAGTCTGTCATTTTTTTTTTAGATTGAAATTAGCTATTGAAAATTAGATTTCAGCTTTTTTATATCAAGGTTTTTCCCCCCCTTTTTCTTAATTTTTTAAAATTTAGACAGATGGAATAATTAGTGATTTGAAGTGTGATTTAGGATATTTGATTCCCATTCCCTGCCCACTCCGGGGAGAAGGATACTGCAAACTCCCCAATGTCCAGTCTTGATCTCCCAACAGATTGGATCAGTCGCAGACGGGTAGGAGGCTCCGATCTTCGCGCCCTTCCGAAACCTCTGTAGAGGAGGAAGAAGAAGAAGAGGATGTGTATGCTTTGGAGAAGGAACAACTGGAGAATGCCAGGAAAGAACTGGAAGAATACATCCCTCGGGCGAAAACGCTGTCGGATTCTGCAATCAGGCAGCTGGCCACGCGAGATCTATCTCGGTTTAAGGAGCTGAAGAAAAAGGGTGAGCTGCTAACCGTCGCAAATGCGACAGTAAAAGTAACTCGGCTGGGAAAGGGAGGAGGCAGACCGAATAAGGAAAGAGGACCAAATAGGACCTTTGGTCTGTAAAATGTGACGATGGGAAAATTCTAATTTAGCGGACTCTGATTTAGTGGACTGATATCACTAGAGGTATAACAAGCAGGAAGAGGGAGATTGTGATCCCCTTATATAGAGTGCTGGTGAGACCCCATTTGGAATAATACTGTGTCCAGTTCTGGAGACCTCGCCTACAAAAAGATGTTGACAAAATTGAACGGGTCCAAAGACGGGCTACAAAAACGGTGGAAGGTCTTAAGCATAAAACTGATCAGGAAAGACTTCATGAACTCCATCTGTAGAGTCTAGAGGAAAGGGGGGACATGATCGAAAGATTTAAATATGTTAGTTAAATAGGGTTCAGGAGGGAAGTGTTTTTAATAGGAAATTGAACACAAGAACAAGGGGGCACAATCTGAGGTTAGTCAGGGGAAAGATCAGAAGCAACGGTGAGAAAATATTTCACTGAAAGAGGTGTAGATGCATGGAACAAACTTCCAGCAGACGTGGTTGGTCAATCCACAGTGACTGAATGTAAACATGCCTGGGATAAACATAGATCCATCCTAAGATAAAATACAGGAAATAGTATAAGGGCAGACTAGATGGACCAGGAGGTCTTTTTCTTCTATCAATCCTCTAGGTTTTGCTTTTAAACGAATGCTTTTAAATTATATTGCAGTTTTTAAAGTCTCTTTTAAGTCTTTTTAACCATATTAATTGGATTAATTGGAACAAACTTCTAGCAGACGTGGTTTGTAAATGCACTGTAACATGCCTGGGATAAACATACATACATCCTAAAACATGCCTGGGATAAACATATACCCATCCTAAAATAAAATACAGGGAACAGTATAAGGGCAGACTAGATGGACCATGAGGCCTTTTTCTGCCGTCAATCTTCTACGTTTCTATGAACGCGTGTTGAGGTTAGCAGTTCACGTCATCACTGCTATAAAATACCTTTTCTTTTTTAAAGAAAAGACAGCCGGCCGATTATAAAACTAGCCTATAACTTTTCTATTTGGACCTTATTTCATTCTCCCGTTTTCCTATTTTTTTTGCTGTCTTGCAGGGCTGGCTGTGAAGTTTGGTGTCTTCTCCCAAGCGGAAAACAAACTACTAACGCAAAATGTCGAGGCGTTTTTGGAAGAAAGTGGGATTGAGACGGCCGAAAAGCTCCTGTTCACCCACCGGTTTCCAGAGGAGCAAGCCGAAATCAAGAGGTTGAAATGCCGATATTCGTTTTGCGAAAGAATCTGTGAGTGCATATTTTTTTTGGCCGACTTTCTTTTTTTTTAAAAAAATATTTTTTATTGAATTTTCAAAAGGACAAACAAGGACATACACTAAACATTTAAGGAGCTACCATTGCTCCGCTTGTCGTAGAAGTCTAATACAAAATTATAAAAAATCCTAACTGTAATCAGATCAAAGCAGAAATGCCACACATGTAAGTTACATTCTTGTTAAATTTATCTCTATATTTTTGATATTAAACTTATTAATTAAATTTCTTTACATTTTAAAATATTCTATGCTTATACAAAAGGAAAGGGGAAAAAGTTATTAGTAATACTATTTACTATTTCATTCTATATTATAATTAATTGTTAATACCATTTTTAAAATTCCACCAGTCATATACTTTATTCCATATTTTATAAAATTCTTTTTCAGTTTGATTATTTAAACGTTTAGTCATCATATCTAGTTCTGCACATTCTATAATTTTTTAAAATACTTCAGTATCTTTTGGTATTGTCTTTTCTTTCCATTTCTGTGGGAATACTATTCGAGCCGCAACCAATATATGTATTATTAAATAATAAGTTTCTTTTTTATACTTTGTATTTGAAATACCCCCCCAAAAAAGAGTTCAGGAGATTTTTTGATCTTCTCCTTTGTTATTTCATTTATCCAATTCTCTACTTTGTTCCACTTTCTTTGCCGACTTTCTTTCCGGTAGTTGTTCCCGAATTATTCAGTGCTCCCCCCCCCCCTCAAGAGGCAACTGGACTTTTTTTTTCCCTTTGAAGACATTTCGCTTCTCATCCCAGAAGTTTCTTCTGCTCCGAAGAAGAGAGAAGAAGAGTTGAAGAATCTTCTGGGATGAGAAGCGAAATGTCTTCCAAAAAAAAAAAAAAATCCCAGAAGGTTTATTTCTACTTGGTATAATCAGACAACATTTTACAAAAGAAGATAAATACTTAATTCTTCATTTAAAAACGGCGTCAAGAATGATATATGCCCAAATGTGGAAGAAAGAAACAATTCCTACAACTATAGAATAGAATAGAATAAATAGAATAGAATAGAGGGTGGGGAAAATATTGACTGACCCTTTGCAACCTGGACACAAACTGTTTCAACTCCTACCCTCAAAACGTCACTACAGAGCACTGCACACCAAGACAACTAGACACAAGAACAGTTTTTTCCCGAACGCCATCACTCTGCTAAACAAATAATTCCCTCAACACTGTCAGACTTTCTCCTAAATCTGCACTTCTATTCTACTAGTTTTTCTCATCATTCCTTTCACCCATTTCCTCCCATGTTGACTGTATGACTGTAACTTGTTGCTTGTATCCTAAGATTTTTTATTAATATTGTTTCTTCATTGCTTGTTTGACCCCTATGACGATCATTAAGTGTTGTACCACATGATTCTTGACAAATGTATATTTTATTTTATGTATGCTGAGAGCATATGCACCAAGACAAATTCGTGTGTCTATTCTATTCTATTCTATTCTATTCTAAATGAACCGGTTGTAAGTCGAAAACTACCCTGCAATAATGTCGAAGGCGTAAATTCTGTATCTTGTTTTGCTTGCTTCGTTTGAGTCATCCGTACGAGTTTCTAACGCTTCCCATTGTTTCCTCCACAGCTCAGGGTATCGCTCGGCCCTGGAGGCTTGTTTATTATCGAGCCCGGAAAATGTTTGACCCTCAGAATTATAACGGACGGTAAGGAGAAAAAATAAAAATAAAATCTTGTTCTTTAGCAGAAGTCAATTTTTTTGTAGGATGTGGAGAGAGCCAACCTAAAACTAAGGAGACTTTTCCTGACACGGAGAACAATTAACAGATAGTTAATTTGTTCTAAGTTGCTTCTCTCCTTGTTTAGTTTCCACCCATTGCTTCTTGTTCTATCCTCCGGTGTTTTGGAGAATAGCTTGACTCCCTCTTCTTTTGTGGCAGCCCCTGAGATACTGGAATAGAATAGAATAACAGAGTTGGAAGGGACCTTGGAGGTCTTCTAGTCCAACCCCCTGCTTAGGCAGGAAACCCTACACTAATTCAGACAAACGGTTATCCAACATCTTAAAAACTTCCAGTGTTGGAGCATTCGCAACTTCTGGAGGCAGACAGTCCCATTGGTTAATTGTGGCTAAGACTGAAGACAAACTAGCATTCGTTTGGCGGGGCCTAGGGGGAGAGCCTTCTCTGTGGGGGCCCCGGTCCTCTAGATTCAGAGATTTATACTGCCCCCACCCTCGTCTTAAGACTCATTTATGAGTCTTGCCCCCTGGCCAATGAATGTGTTGAGAGAATGGAATGATTTTCTTTTTATGTTTTGGGGTTTTTTTAGACTTTTAAATCTAATTAATTGGATTGCCAATGTCGTTTGGCGGTCCCCAGGGGAAGAGCCTTCTCTGTGGCGGCCCCGGCCCTCTGGAATCAACTCCCCCCGGGAGATTAGAACTGCCCCCACCCTCCTTGTCTTTCGTAAATTACTCAAGACCCACCTACACCGCCAGGCATGGGGGAGTTGAGACACCTTTCCCCTAGGCTCTTTATATTTTATGTTTGGTATGTATGTGTTGTTTGGTTTTTAAATATGATAGGGTTTTATGTGCTTCTCTTTTAATATTAGATTTGTTTCGCTACAATATTGTTTTTATTATTGTTGTGAGCCGCCCCGAGTCTCCGGAGAGGGGCGGCATACAAATCTAATAAATTATTATTATTATTATTATTATTATTATTATTATTATTATTATCTAAAATATTGTATATTGTTCATTATATGTTGTTAGCTGCCCCGAGTCCTCGGAGAGGGGCGGCATAAAAGTCCAATTAATAATAATAATTCCCTACTCGCACTGGTAATGTCACTAAGTTGGGTCATGAAATGTCTCCAAGGAAACAAGGAAGCTCAGAGCGCTTCAGGTTTCCCAGAATCATCCCCTCTTCATCTTCTTCTTCCTCCTTCTCCTCCTCTTCCCCAACCTCTTCGGAGAGGGGCGGCATACAAATCCAAATAATAAATAATAAATAAATAAATAAACCTCACTCCCTTCTAGCACTGGTGATGTTGGCTCATGAAACGTCTTTTTAAAACCGAGGTCATCTCAAGGCAAGAGCAATGGCTTCAATTCTCCTGACATGGGTTTTTTTGGGTTTTTTTTAAGGTACACAAAGAAAGAACTGAAAAAGTTGTTTAAGTACCACGCCATGTATGGCAATAACTGGAAGAAAATCTCGGAGCTGATGAACCGAAGCAGCCACTCGATCGCCTTGAAATACGCGCAGCTGGCAGAGGGTGGGTTGGTCTCTCTTTCTACTCCCTCCCTTTCCTCCCACCCCTCTTCGGGACTCCACATTCTCTACGCAGGGAATCCTTGATTTACAACCATTCAATTAGTGGCCATTCAAAGTCTCAACAGCACTGGGAAAAAGCGACATGAGCGCGTGCGTGTAGCCGCATGATCAAAATTCGTAGATAGATAGATAGATAGATAGATAGATAGATAGATAGATATGATAGGTGATATATGTATAGGTAGGTGGGTAGGTAGATACCATGTTTCCCAAAAATAAGGATATTTTATATATATATATGTATCACATGTTTTTTGCTGAAATTTTAAAATTAAGGGAGACTAGGATGGCACCATTTTGGCCTATATATATATACTTTTAATTAAATATATAATTTATTTTATTATTTTATTTATTTTATTCTATTCTATTCCTATTTTATTTTATTATTTTATTTATTTTATTTTTATTTTATTTTATTTTATTTATTAACCCTGAAATAAACTCTTGGCCTTATTGCCATTGCACTCGAAATTCTGATTAGGTTTATTATCAGTGGATGTATTATTTGGAGGGGAAACAGGGTGGTTGAATTGATGGATGGATAGATGACAGAGAGGGAGAAAGAGATTAGATAGATAGATGGATGGATGGATGGATGGATGGACGGACGGACGGACGGACGGACGATAGATAGATAGGATAAAGAAGATAGATGATGGATGGATAGATAGATAGATAGATAGATAGATAGATAGATAGATAGATAGATAGATAGATAGATAGATAGGAGTGATAGAGATAGGGGGAGATACTGTGTTTCCCGAAAATAAGGCCCAGTTTTATATATTTTTTAGCTCTGAAATAAACCCATGCACTCAAAAGCCTGATTGGGTTTATTATCAGTGGAGGTATTATTTGGAGGGGAAACAGGGTGGGTGGATGGATGGATGGGGGGGGGGAGATAGCATGTTACCCCGAAAATAAGACTCTGTCTTATATTTTTCTGAACCCTGAAATAAGCTTTTGGCCTCATTGCCATGCACTCAAAAGCCCGATTGGGCTTATTATCAGGGGGTGTCTTATTTGGAGGGGAAATGGTACTTGTTCAACAGACTTTTCCCAAGTCGAGGCCTCACATACCCTGATGTTCATCCTCTTGTCTCTGTCTTGCTTTCTTTCACGTGTGTGTGTCCCCGAATACGTGCGCAGATTCCAACATTGGCCCCTGGACGGAAGAAGAGACTTCCAGGCTCCTCCAGACGATGAGAGACATCCTGAAGACCAGGGTGAAGGGCTTGGATTCGGCCTTGGAGAACCGGGACACCCAGGGAGCCCTGGTCCTCCAGCGGGAGAACCTCTACAAGAACATCGGCTGGATGAAAGTGGCCGCCCAGGTTGAAACCCGTGGCTGGCGACAGTGTAAAAAGAAATGGTGAGATTTCGCGGGGTGTCCTATTTCCTTTCTATTTTTTTAAAAAAATAATTTTTATTTACATATACTGTACAGTGATCCCTCGAGTTTCACGATCTCGAGCTTCGCGAAACGCTATATTGCGATTTTTCCACCGATGACGTCACTCTCTTCCTTCCTTTCTCATGTATCTTTCTCTCTCTCTTTCTCTTGCTTCTTCCTCTCTCACACTCTCTTCCTCCCTCTCTCATCTCTTTCTTTCCTTCTCTCTCTTTCTCTATCTCTCCCCCTCTTGCTGGCGGGCGGCGGGCGGCGGGCGGGCGAGTGGGGGCATCAGCGAGGAGCCGGGGTTTCCCCTTTGCGTGGGCGGCTGGGAAACCCCGATCTTCGTCTGCTCGCTGCTGCTGCGCCGAGCAGATCAGCTGCTGGGCGGCCGAAGGAACCTTCCCTGGGTCTTCCCCCTCTTGCTGGCAGGCGGGCGAGCGGCAGACATCAGCGAGGAGCCGGGGTTTCCCCTTTGCGTGGGCGGCCTTCGGCCGCCCAGCAGCTGATCTGCTCGGTAGCGCAGCAGCAGCGAGGAGCCGAATCGGGGTTTCCCCTTTGCGTGGGCGGCGGGGAACGCAAACTCCACCATCTACGCATGCGCGGCCATAGAAAAAAGGCACGCATGCGCAGATGGTGTTTTTACTTCCGCAACCCTACATCGCGAAAAATCGATTATCGCGAGGGGTCTTGGAACGGAACCCTCGCAATAATAGAGGGATCACTGTATACAATGAGACAATAACGACAAACAATACATTTACATAAAAAAAATGAAAAAACAAGCAAGAGGTATGTTCTTCTCCTGTAGTAGGGACTGTTGACGACGTCCTCTCTTTTTTTAAAAAAAATTCTTGGCGGTGTAAAGACCAGTGGTTTAGGTTGTATATTGTTATAATTGAGTTCTTATGTTATAAATTCTTATCAAATAAATAAAACTAAAATTGTGTTAATTGTTTAAGAAAACTTGTTATTTAAATTGTTTCTTTATCTCGCAGCACTTAAAGAGATGTTCTTTTGTTTAACCAGATGTAAAATTCTTCCCATATTTGGTAGTATTTTGTTTTTCCTTTTTCTTTCAGTTCCATTGTTAATTTGTCTGCTTCAGCACAATCTAACATTTTTTTATTAAATCCCGTTCTTTTGGCATATTTTCATTTTTCCAAAATGAACTCAATCTGTATAGTCTGGAAGACAGAAGGAAAAGGGGGGACATGATCGAAACATTTAAATATGTTAAAGGGTTAAATAGGGTTCAGGAAGGAAGTGTTTTTAACAGGAAAGTGAACACAAGAACAAGGGGACACAATCTGAAGTTAGTTGGGGGAAAGATCAAAGGCAACATGAGAAAATATTATTTTACTGAAAGAGTAGTAGATCCTTGGAACAAACTTCCAGCAGACGTGGTTGGGAAATCCACAGTAACTGAATTTAAACATGCCTGGGATAAACATATATCCATTGTAAGATAAAATACAGGAAATAGTAAAAGGGCAGACTAGATGGACCAGGAGGTCTTTTTCTGCCGTCAGTCTTCTATGTTTCTATGTGCTATGGCTATTCTTGCTGATGTTATTAAATGTTGTATCAAGTAGTAATGTTCCTTGTTCATCTGATTTTCAATAATACCAAGCAAAAATATTTCCGGTTTCATTTCCAATTCTATCTTAATTATTTCTTTAATCCACTTTTGAAGTTTGAGCCAAATTACTTTAACTTGCCTGCAGGTCCACCACATATGAAAATATGAACCTTCTTTCTCACCACATTTCCAACAATTGGGTTTGAGATTCGTGTAGATTTTGGCTAGCCTTGCAGGGGGCAAGTGCCACCTGTAAAACATTTTTATTGCATTTTCTTTGTATGCGGTGGATTTCGTAATTTTGTGATTTGTATGCCAATCACATTTCCTTCCTAACATGTGTTGAGAACACCTTTCGTCAAGGTGATCAGATCAGATTAACTATCATTATTATTTATTATTATTATTTATTAGATTTGTATGCCGCCCCTCTCCGTAGACTTCGGGGCGGCTCACAACAGCAATAGAACAATTCATAAGAAATCATATAAATTGAATACATTAAATTAAATAAACAGAGTTGGAAGGGACCTTGTAGGAAGCAGCCCAGCATAGTTACGTTGCCAAAAGCACTTTTAAGTCTTGAATTCTCTTCCATTCTTACCCAGCACCAATTTAGTGTTGGACCGTCCGTTGGTTAGATTCTCGTGTAGAGACGTTGAGTAGGAAATTGGGTTTAACTGGAGCTTCGTGCTCCGTTGTGCTTACTACTGGCTTGTGATAACTCGCGTTTTCTTCCTTTTTTCTTCTTTTTTTTTTAAAGGATGTCGATCCTAACGAAGAAAATGATGGGGAAATCACCCTTCCGCGGACTGAGCAACTTGAAGTTTAAGATTGACCTCATTGAAAGGTGCGAAAAGAGTTTCTTGATGTTTTTACTTAAAGCAGTTGTTGTATTTTCAAGCAAGGGCTTATGGATGCCTAAGAATGGAATGGAATGGAATTTATTTATTTATTCATTCATTCATTCATTTATTTAATTGGACTTGTATGCCAAGAATAAGAATGGAATGGAATGGAATGGAATGGAATTCATTCATTCATTCATTCATTCATTCATTTAATTGGACTTGTATGCCAAGAATAAGAATGGAATAGAATAGAATAGGAAGGGACCTTGAAGGTCTTCTAGTTCAACCCCCTGCTTAGGCAGGAAACCTTACACCAGACAGATGGTTATGTAATCTCTTCTTAAAAACTTCCAGTATTGGAGCATTCACAACTTCTGAAGGCAAGTTGTTCCACTGGTTAATTGTTCTCACTGTTAGGAAGTATCTCCTTAGTTCTAAGTTGCTTCTCTCTTTGTTTAGTTTCCACCCGTTACTTCTTATTCTACCTTCAGGTGCTTTGGAGAATAACTTGTAGGTAGGTGGGTGGGTAGGGAGGGAGGGAGGGAGGGAGGGAGGGAGGTAGATAGATAGATAGGATAGGTAGGTAGATAGGTAGGTAGATAGATAGGTAGAGAGATGAGAGAGAGAGATGAGAGATATAGATAGATAGATAGATAGATAGATAGATAGATAGATAGATAGATAGATAGATAGATATAGATGATAGATAGATAGTGATAGATAGATAGATATAGATGATAGATAGATAGATATAGATGATAGATAGATAGATAGATAGATAGATATAGATGACAGATAGATAGATAGATAGATATAGATGATTGATAGATAGATAGATAGATAGATAGATAGATAGATAGATAGATAGATAAGAGATAGATAGATGGATGGAAGGATGGATGGATGGATGGATGCCACAAAGAAGAGGGAGAATAACTCCCTCTTCTTTGTGCAGCTCTTGAGATATTGGAAGACTGCTATTATGTCTCCCCTGGTCCTTCTTTTCATCAAACTAGTCATGCCCAGTTCCTGCCACTGTTCTTCATATGTTTTTAGCCTCCAGTCCCCTAATCCTCTTTGTTGCTCTTCTCTGCACTTTTTCTAGAGTCTCCACATCTTTTTTTTACATCGTGGCAACCAAAACTGGATGTAATGTGTGGTCTTACCAAGTATGGCCTTAACCCTTCACACAATCTTAATTCTATCCCTCGAACTGTGTTGGCTTTTTTGGCAGCGGCTGCACACAGCTGGCTCGTATTTAAATAGTTGCCATAGCTAAATGGTTTAAATCAGAGGTCTTCAAACTTGGCAACTTTAAGACTTGTGGACTTCAATTCCCAGAATTCTCCAGCAAGCTAAGCTGGCTGGAGAATTCTGGGAATTGAAGTCCACTCGGCTTAAAGTTGCCCAGTTTGGGGATCCCTGATTTAAATAGACAGACGCCAATTGGAGATGCATAGTTTGCGATAAGATTAACAGAAGGTAACGTAGGAGATGGGTGGGTAGCCATTACGTCTTGAGTAACCCTTTAAAGTATTAATAAAGGTTTATTTTTGTGACTTTCAGATTGTATGAATTGAACGTTGCAGACATCAATGAAATAGACTGGGAGCGAATCGCTGACATTGTCGGGTAAACAGCTAGAATAAGCCTCAAGGAACCTGTACCAGCCTAGACGAAATGAAATAGAATAAAAGAATAAAATAAAATAAAAGATAACATTTGACAATTGATGGTGGATTGTCCATCACACCAGGCCAATTTTTTTTCTCCTTTTTTTCATCCCTCTGCTGGCAGCCTTGTGTTCTGTCGGGCTCTCTGGTAGAATCCTCCCAAAAATTCACAGGTACAAATTTCAGACACACACATGTTTGAAAATTCAAAACAATGTTCTTTATAATGAAAATTCACTTAAACTAAGCCCTCTTTTGGGATAGCCAAGAGCATTCATCTCCAAACAAACTGGTAATTTATACAAGTCCCTTATCAGTTCTGAGATACTTATCTTGCAGCTGTGAGGCAATTCACAGTCCTTCTTCTTTCACAAAGTGAAACACACTTTGCCCTGGTTTAGTTTCAAAGCGGGGAAAAATCAGCACACAAAAGGTCAAAGTCAGTAAAGCAGTCATGAAACACAAGGATCAGATAATCCTCCACAATGGCCAAACCCACAGGCTGCTCTTTATAGCAGCCTCACTAATGACCCCAGCCCCACCCAACCACAGGTGGCCTCATTTTCTTTGATAATAATCTCTCAGTTGTTGCTGCCTATGCATCGCTCTCCGCATGCGTGGCTGTATCATTAACTCTTGTTCCGAATCCAAGGAGGAGCTAGATAATTGATCTCCTTCTGAGCTGTCTGCCCCACTCTCCTCCTCCCTGTCACTCATGTCTTCTTGGTCAGAGGAGCCTTCATCATCAGATTCCACCAGGGGTAAAACAGGCCTGCAGCATGTGGATGTCTCTCCCACATCCACAGTCCTTGGGGCAGGAACTGGGCCAGAGCTAACCACAACACCTTGTGATTTTTCCCCCGTCTTTTCTCATTCTCTCCTTCCAGAAACGCCCCTCCGGATTACATTAAAGACAGATATTACCAACTCAAGACATTATGCGTTCCTTTCTGGTATGAGAAAACTTTCCCAGGTGAGTTTCTTCGGATCTTGTCCTTGATTCCTGTTAGCCTCGCAAACACAGCGAGACCTGAGCTGCCTTCCCTCTATCAATAGTGGTGGGTGGGTGTGGAGTGCTGGCTCAGTAGCTGCAAGTTATGTTGAAACTTCCTGGTGAGTCAGTGGGGTAACACCTGGGGGCATTGATGTAATTGATGTATGCTGATTAGTTGATGTTTGTGGATTGGGTGTGATATCCTGAGCAGTTGGAGCTTGCAGGCTACTTAGCTGTTTTGTAATGTGTGTCTGGGGTGTAACAATTTTGGTTTGGCTGCGAGTTTGTGGTCTGGTCATATGTTTATGGTGTTTGTCAGCTTGCTTTGTGTGCGTGTCAGAGGGGGCTGCAACAGTTGGGGGCACTGCTGTAGTTTGGCTTCTGGGTGGTGGTTGTATTTGATCTGTAGGGCGGGTGTGGGTTTGGGTCTGGTGAGGTGATTGATGGTAGTGCCTTGTGTTGTTCTGGGTCTGGTTTCAGTTTGTATGGCTGGGATACGTTTGTTAAGGAGGGCTGAATATATTCCATACATTCCAAGTAAAGTTTTTCTAATGAAGTACAAGTCTCTAAACGTCTTTGCCGGAATGAGCAAGGAGAGACTTATCCGCTGGCAAGAGTCCCAGAAAGAGAGATAAGCACAATAATAATTACCCAGCTGTAAATAGTCAGAAGCGGAGATGCATAGGAATAAACTTGAAGACCGGATTTTTTTCTGAAAGCAGAAAAGATTCTTTCAAACATAAGACGGACAATCACGAAATTAAAAGCCAGAATGAAACGCGGTGTTCTCTGCAACAAGGCGTGGCTCAGCTCACTCGTAAATAGTTGTGACCCAATAGGCAGCAGTCCTGTTCCTGAGTGAATCTCCTCTTAGCCAACCGCTCATGTCTCCTAGATGCCCTGCATACTCGGGCATCCAGAGAAGGCTCCTCTGCTTCTCCTGAGTCACTCAGCACAGGTCAGTGCCGAACCCTGCTGGTTACGTGGTCCGGTGCAGTCCCAGTAAGAAATTCCAGAATACACACGCATCTTCACATCCCTGATGCGCGCGCGCCCACCCCCACGCAAGATTTGGCTTCTGCACATGCGCAGTAAGCAAACTATCGTGTAAGGACGCTCATGTGATTTTCGGTGTTTTTCGCAAAATATCAGTGAAAATCGCCAAAATCTCACTCACGCACATGTCCTCACTCAAGATATCGGTTGCTGCCCATGCACAGAAGCCGAATCTTGCACAGGGGTGCGTGCACACCCGCCAGATGTGCCCGCAATGCCCTTGGAGGTCCTTCACTGCCGAACCGGTTAGCATTTCACCCCTCCGTGGAGATCCTGCCCGCCGTTGAACGCAATGTCCTTTTCTTCCCTTAGAAATTATCGACTACCTCTTTGAAGAGACGCTGCCCAACTTCAAGGAAACCTTCGAGAAGCTGTCCCAAAAACAGACGAGCGTGCAGGAGGAAACCAGGTGCAAGAGGACCTTCCGCTTCAACGACATTTTCCAAGACATCCTAGAAGACGAGCTCTTGAACTCAGAGGACGAGAGCAGCGACGGAGAGGCGGCGGGACCGAGTCAGGCCGATGACTGAGGTTCTACTCCCCCGTTGCTTAATGGACGATAGGACGCAGGAGACAGGGAACTTCCCAGCTGTTGCGGAACGGGCAAAGTTCTCCTTGTCTTCCCGCCTCTTATTTTTAAGAGAGGAAAATACCGTATTTTGGGGGGTATAAGACGCACCTAGATTTTGGAGGTGGAAAACAAGGAAAAAAGTATTCTGAACCAAAGAGTGTGGCAATATATTATTTAATAAAAATACAGTGATACCTTGTCTTACAAACTTAATTGGTTCCGGGACAAGGTTCTTAAGGTGAAAAGTTTGTAAGACAAAACAATGTTTCCCATAGGAATCAATGGAAAAGCGATTAATGCGTGCAAGCCCAAAATTCACCCCTTTTGCCAGCCGAAGCGCCCGTTTTTGCGCTGCTGGGATTCCCCTGAGGCTCCCTTCCATGGGAAACCCCACCTCCGGACCTCCGTGTTTTTGTGATGCTGCGATTTCACTGAAGCTCCCCTCGCTGGGAAACCCCACCTCCTGACTTCTGTTGCCAGCAAAGCGCCTGTTTTTGTGCTGCTGGGATTCCCCTGCAGCATCACAAACACACGGAAGTCCGGAGGTGGGGTTTCCCATGGAGGAGAGCCTCAGGGGAATCGCAGCAGTGCAAAAACGGGCGCTTTGCTGGCAACGGAAGTCTGGAGGCAGGGCATCCCAGTGTTGGCGGTGGGTTTGTAAGGTGAAAATAGTTTGTAAGAAGAGGCGAAAACATCTTAAACCCCGGGTTTGTATCTCGAAAATTTTGTATGATGAGGCGTTGGTAAGACGAGGTATCACTGTACCAGGGTAGCATAATACTTTTTTTACAAACATGTATACTTTTTATAACCGTGCACACTTTTTTTTACAAACGTCAAACTTGACACTTTAAAGACTTGTGGAATTCCTCCTCCAAGTCATGCCAGCTCAGACATGGGAGTTGATGTCCACAAGTCTTAAACTTGTCAAGTTTAAAGACCCTTGCACCCCAGAGCTAGGGTAGGGGCTTTACTAGCAGTGGTGGCTCTTCCGTCCCGAGGACCGGCCCATAGATTTCCACTGCTCTCCTCTCCTCTCTGCCTTCTGTGTGTCAGGCACAGGACCCAGCTGTTCCTCCTCTTCCTCACCAGCCCCCTCCAGACCTGGGGGATGTTGACTCTCCATCTGAGGGTTGACGGACAGCCTGGGCTCTGCCCGTCACTCTCTACCTCTTTCTTTCTCTCCCTCTCTCCTTCCTTCTCTCTCTCTGCCTCCCCCCTCTTTCTTTCTTGCTCTTACCCTCCCTCCCTCTTTCTCTACTCCCTCTCTCCTTTCTTCTCTCTCTCGCTCCCTCCTTCCTTCTCTCTCTCTCCCTCCCTCCTTCCTTCTCTCTCTCTTCCTACCCCCTCTTTCTCTCTTGCTCTCACCCTCCCACTCTCCTTTCTTCTCTCTTTCTTGCTGTCTCTCTCTCTCTCCCTCCTTTCTTCTCTCTCTCCCTCGCTCCTTCCTTCTCTCTCCCTCCCCCCTCTTTCTCTTTTGCTCTCACCTTCCTTCCCTCTTTTTCTCTCTCCCTCTCTCCTCTCTCTCTTGCTGTCTCTCCCCCTCCCTCCCTCTTTCTTGCTATCTCCCTCCTTCCTCTCTCTCTTTCTCTCCTTCCCTCCCTCCCTCTCTCCCTGACACCTCCACCACCACCACCACCCCCGGATTCTGGTGGTGCTTTCCAAAAAAAAAGTTGCTATGTTTTTAAGCTCTCCATGCAGGAAAGGGCTCTTAATTTAGACTTCTGTCCAGTTCATGCTCGGAAAGTAGGAGAAAAGTGACATTTGTTTTATTTAATCAAATTGATAAGCCGCGACTTCTCCAAGCAGACTCAGGGCAGCGTACCACAATAAGGAAATATAATAATTTTAAAAAATACAATTTTTAAAAGCCTAGTTTTCAACATTCGTATATCTTTCAATTCAGTGTTACCCGAAGCAGGGAACGGAGTGTAACGCTCGACTTAAATGCTAAAATTGCACAAGGCGATGTGGGTTCTTCCAAGGTTGGATCGTGGGTTGTTGTTTTTTGGGGGGGGTTGTGTGTGTTGTCTTTTGCCTATATTTGAAATTTATCAAGGACTTTAGTCACATAAGGACTAAATTTTTATTTGAATTTATTTCATTTGATAAAATTTTATTTTATCAAAAGAGTTGGGTTTTTTGCCCCCTGGTGGGTCCAAACTATTTGTACATGGGGTTTTGATTTAAAATTCTTTTTTAAATAAATAAGTAAATGAATGAAATCTTCCTTGAAGCAGAAATCTCATCTTTAATCCTTTCTCGTTTCCTTGGCGAATGCCTCTGGAGCTCTGGTACCGGGGGCCTTTTGGATTTGCTCTTGCAGGGAAAATAAATAAATGATGCCAAATGGGTAGCCCTGCTATTTTCTGATTTCACCAGGAGATGGTGAGTTCTAGTCCTGCCTTAGCCATGAAAGCTGGCTGGGTAATGTTGAGCCAATCACCAGGAGTCAGGGATTTCTAGTTCTGTGTTAGGCATGAAAGTTGGCTGGGTGACTTTGAGCCAAACTCCAGGAGATGGTGAGTTCTAGTCCTGGTTTAGACATGAAAGCTAACTGGGTGACTTTGGGCCAAACACCAGGAGACGGTGAGTTCTAGTCCTGCCTTAGCCATGAAAACCGGCTGGGTGATTCGCTCTCGCCCAACCAACTTCACAAATTGATCGTGGTTGATTGGGGAAAAGGGAAAGAGGGCAGAGCCTTTTAGATTTGCTCACCACGTCGCCTTACAAAAATGACAAGCATGACATCAAAATTTTTATTATATGCTTCCATTTATTTCAATGCGGTTCCTTCCCATTTAGAAAAACTTGCAAACTCGATACATAAAAAGAGAGAGAAGGAAAGAAAGAAAGAAAGAAAGAAAGAAAGGGAAGGAAGGAAGTCAGGAAGGAAGGAAAGGATGTAAGGAAGGAAGTCAGATAGGAAGGAAGGAAAGAGAAAGAAAAAAAGAGAAGGACGGGAGGAAAGAAGTCAGAAGGGAAGGCAGGAAAGAAGGCAGGAAGTCAAGAAGGAAAGAAAAAGAAAAGAAAGGAAGTCAAGAAAGAAAAAGGAAGGAAGAAAAAAAGGACGGGTGGAAGAAAGAAAAAATGATAGAAAAAGAAAAAAGGAAAGAAAGAAAGAAAATGAAGGAAGTCAGGAAAGAGGAGGGAAGGAAGGAAGTCAGAAAGGAAAGAAAGAGAAAGAAAAGGAAGGAAATCAGGATGTAAGGAAAGAAAAAAAAGAAAAGAAAGAAAACAGGAAGTCAGGAAAGAAGAAAAAGGAAAGAAAAGGAAGGAAGGAAGGGGGAAAAAGGATGGAAGGAAAAAATGAAGGAAAGAAAGGAAAAAAGAAAAAAGGAAGTCGGGAAGGAAGGAAAAAAGGACGGATGGAAGGAAAGAAAAAAGATAGAAAGAAAAAAGGAAGGAAAGAAAGAGAAAGGAAAGAGAAGCCCGACGGACGGACGGACGAGCTGGCCTCTCCCTCCAAAGCCAGCCAGGCCAATCCAGAGTTAATTCTATTTGCAAGCCTGCGGTTGGCCGGCATTGCTGGGCAGGCGAGATGCTTTTGCGCATTTTTTCAGTTGGACTGGTGATGCTGTTAGAACTTTGTTAGCATTCTGGTTGCCATAACAACCGGCCTCTTCCATTCCTTGCCTTCTTGGGGGGGGGAGAGCAAGACAACTGAATCCGAAGGATAGAATACAACCCTATTTGTGGACCAGCTGAATTTTCACTCCGCTGGGCCAAACTCTTTCTCCCTTCCAGGGGCTGCTGTCAGCTCGGGTGTGGGGGCCAGTGCCCCTTCTCTGCCCCCCAGTCCTTGGCAGGCCCCCCCTCCTCTCCCAAGTGGTACGTCCCTCAGGAATTGGGACCCAGGAGCATCACCAGCTTGCAAAGGGAGACACCTGGAGGAGCCGCAGCAGCAGCAAGGGATGGCTGCTGTGGTTGCCCCTCCCGTAGCCAAGAATGTCCCTGCCAAAGTGGGCCTACCCCGCCGGCGCAGCGTCAGCCAGATCTGCCCACCGCCTCGGCGCCCCATGACCCTGGCGGAACTGTACCCGGGCTGCGAGAACGAGCGGCTCGGGGTGGCCCGGGAGAGCATGCTGCAGAACCACCTCATTGCCAAGGTGAGGAGGGGGGGGGGGGAAGAGGGAGGGAGAGAGGGAGGGAAGGGAAGAGAAAGAAATAAAGAAAGGGTCGGGGAGGGAAGAAAGGAAGGAGGGAGGAAAGAGAAAGAAAGAAAGGAGGGGAGGGAAGAAGGCAAGGAAGGGAGGAGGGAGGGAAGGAAGGAAGGAGGAAAAAGAAAGAAAGAAAAAGAAAGAAAGGAGGGGAGGGAAGAAGGCAAGGAATGGAGGAGGGTGGGTACGAAGGAAGGAAGGAGGAAAGAAGAAAAAGGAAAGAAAGAAAGGGGAGGGAAGAAGGCAAGGAAGGAAGGAAAAAAGGAAAGAGGGAAGGAAGAAAAGTAAAAAAGGGGAGGGAAGAAGGAAAGGAAGGAAGGAGGAAAAGTAAGAAGAAGGGGAGGGAAGCAAGGAAGGAAGAGGAGGGAAAAAAAAAGGGGAGGGAAGAAGGAAAGCAAGGAAGGAGAAGTAGGGGGAAAGAAGGAAGGGAAGGGAAGAAAAGGGGCATTAGAAAGAAAAAGAAGGAAGGTGAGAACCAATGGAAGAAGGAAATGCGAAGGAAGGGAGGGAGGGAGAATGAGAAAGGGGATGGAGGGAGGGAGGGAAGAAGGAAGGAAGCTTTGGTTCTTCAGATGCTACCATGTCACCCAACCTCGGTCCAATTTGGCTGAGATCAATGCCGATTTGGAACCAAGAGCTTCGCCTTCTCCTCCCAAGTTGTCATAAGTTGTGTTTTTTTAAGACGCGCACGGTATGAATTCTAAAGCTAAAGGAGAGTCCTGTAAAGAGTTGGGCAGCTTATCAATTTAATTAATAATAATAATAGTAAATAAATAAAAGCTGGAGAACCGAGGCCTTCCAGGCAGGGGGGGGGGTCTCTCTGCCCTCCAGCCAGCATCAAGAAAGCTCAACAGGAGCAAAACCACCAATGGAAAAGGTGCAGTGAACTTTTCAGCCCTCCCCAAAAAACACACCACTTCGAACTGCGGAAGGGGAAAAAAACCTTGCTTTCCCTCGTTTGAACACTAGAGGGCAGCACAGAATGCTGCCAATCTTTTGCTGTTTGGAACCGCTGATCCCAACTGCTCTCCGGGGCTGTTCGGACTACAACTCCCAGAATTCCCAGCAGGATGCTCCTGGGGGATTTTGGGAACCGTGGCCCCCATGCCTTTGGAAGGCCGAAGTGTGGGGAAAGGTGTCTTGAAACGGCGAAAGGTGTGTGTTTATGCGATGTTTTGTTTTCTGGTTGCGCCAAGTTTTGTGACAATCGGCGTTTCCTGGAACATCTGCATTGAAGAATGCCAATAATAAAAGCGGTATGGACTGAACAAAGAGAAAAGAGCAAAGGAAAAAGTTGGTTAAAAAGAAAGAAAAAGAAGGGGGGAATAGAAAGAAGAGACTTTTAGCTATGCAGAAAATTATCTCTCCCTCTTTAAGATTACACCGTAATTCTTTCCGTATTTGACCTTTCTAATGAACAAAACTGCTATACACATAATTGCATGATATATGTGCAATTGGAGGAGTTTGGTTCTTAAAGCAGAAGAGAAGAGAAGAGTGAAGAATGAATTAGAATAGAATAGAACAGAATAGAGTGAAGAGAAGAGAGGAGAAAAGAAAAGAAGAGGAGAGGAGAAGAGTGAAGTGAAGAATGAATTATAACAGGATAGAATAAAAAGAAGAGAAGAGAAGAGTAAAGCGAAGAATGAATTAGAATAGAACAGGATAGAATAAAGAGAAGAAAATATTGAAATGGAATAGATTAGATTAGATTTATTGGATTTATATGCCGCCCCTCTCCGCAAACTCGGGGCGGCTCACAACAATAATAAAAACAGTACATAGTAACAAATCCAATTCCCACCAATCTAATTACAATTTTAAATTTTAAAAAATTCATAAAACAATCCCAATATACATATAAAAACCAGGCACAGCGACAATCAATCAAACGGCAAAACAACATGGGCAAGGGGGAGATGTTTTAGTTCCCCCATGCCTGACGACAGAGGTGGGTTTTAAGGAGTTTACGAAAGGCAGGGAGGGTGGGGACAAACCTAATCTCAGGGGGGAGCTGGTTCCAAAGGGTCGGGGCCGCCACAGAGAAGGCTCTTCCCCTGGGTCCCGCCAGACGACATTGTTTAGTCGCCGGGACCCGGAGAAGGCCAACTCTGTGGGACCTAACCGGTCGCTGGGATTCGTGCAGCAGGAGGCGGTCCCGGAGATATTAGAATAGAATAGAGCAGATGCATTTGATGTCTGGTGGGCTGGGGGCTGCCCAAAGTCCTCTGTGAATGGGGGGCTGGCATATTAGTCCAAATAATCAATAAATAAGTAAAATTAAACTTCCCATTTAAGGAAAGGTACAATTTCATTTAGGACCATTCTGTCTTTCTAGAAAAAAAGGAAAAAATAGAGTTTTGATGGGCATTTCTCCCACGACAAATGTCATGCGTAGAGGGAAAAATCTTGTTTGAGAAATCCTTAAAATAAATAAGTTATAATTATAAATAAATGATAGACAGACAGACAGACAGACAGACAGACAGACAGACAGATAGACAGACAGGTGATAGATTAGAAGTCTGACGGCAGAAAAAGACCTCATGGTCCATCTAGTCTGCCCTTATACTATTTTCTGTATTTTATCTTAGGATGGATATATGTTTATCCCAGGCATGTTTAAATTCAGTTACTGTGGATTTATCTACCACATCTGCTGGAAGTTTGTTCCAAGGATCTACTACTCTTTCAGTAAAATAATATTTTCTCATGTTGCTTTTGATCTTTCCCCCAACTAACTTCAGATTGTGTCCCCTTGTTCTTGTGTTCACTTTCCTATTAAAAACACTTCCCTCCTGGACCTTATTTAACCCTTTAATATATTTAAATGTTTCGATCATGTCCCCCCTTTTCCTTCTGTCCTCCAGACTATACAGATTGAGTTCATTAAGTCTTTCCTGATACGTTTTATTTATTTATTTATTTATTATTTGGATTTGTATGCCGCCCCTCTCCGAAGACTCGGGGCGGCTCACAACAAGTGAAAAACAATCCAATCCAATCCAATTAATTAAAATATTATAAGTTTAAGAAAATCCCCTGTACTAACATACACACATACAGACATACCATATATAACTTCAACGTGCCCAGGGGGAGATGTTTAGTTTCCCCATGCCTGACGGCAAAGGTGGGTTTTGAGGAGTTTACGGAAGGCAGGAAGAGTAGGGGCAGTTCTGATCTCCGGGGGGAGTTGGTTCCAGAGGGCCGGTGCCGCCACAGAGAAGGCTCTCCCCCTGGGGCCCGCCAACCGGCATTTATGCTTAAGACCTTCCACCATTCTTGTAGCCCGTCTTTGGACCCGTTCAATTTTGTCAATATCTTTTTGTAGGTGAGGTCTCCTTAGATAGAAGATAGATAGATAGATAGATAGATAGATAGATAGATAGATAGATAGATAGATAGATAGATAGATAGATAGATAGATAGATAGATAGATAAAATGCATGCAGCGTAATGTGTTGTGCACTTTTCTTCTCTGGCCACGAGAGGGCAGCATCTCCACACTTTCTTTTTTCAGATCGGTTTTTAACTGGGGAATCTTTCATGTAGAAAGGGCTTCCACCGGTAGGGGGCGTCTTTTGGGGAACAACAGCCTCCTTTTGGCTTTTGATTGAGGGACCTGGGGTCCCTCTTCTAAAAAAGAAAATTGGCCCAAGAGAAAAGGTTATGGGGAGGCAATATTTTGATCAACCTTCAAGAGGGATGGTTGTCTTGTATTCAGTAATCTCATTTATTTCTGAGAAATTAAAATATAAGCTATTGCACTAAGTGGAGTCTTCAGGGGAGGGGGCACCAGCTTCTAAATATTTCTCTGGGGTGGGGGGCAAAGACTTCCTAAAATCAAGATATCATATGAACATACATCCATATACAGTTGTGTTGGTTATAATATATACTGGTGGTCCATAAACATTGGGTAGAAAAAAAAGGTTTAAGAATTATTTTGAACTTCCTGGTCTAGTGCATAGTCTTTCTTTCTTTCTTTCTTTCTTTCTTTCTTTCTTTCTTTCCTTCTGTCTTTCTTTCCCTTTTTCTGTAACATTATCTCCCTACCTTATCCTTCCCTTCCTCTCTTTTCTTTTTCTTCCCCCTTCCTTCCATTCTTCCTTTATTTTCTCTCTTTTTCCTTCTTCCTTCATCCCTCCCTACTTCCTTTTTCTGTCTCCCCTCCCTCCCTCCCCTCCCTCCATTCCTTTTCTCTCTACCCCTCCTTCCTTCGTTTTCCCTCCTTCTTCCTGCCCTCTTTTCTCTCTCCCCTTCCTTCCATTCTTCCTTCCTTTTCTTTTTCCTTCCTTCCTTCATCCCTCCCTACTTCCTTTTTCTGTCTCCCCTCCCTCCCTCCCCTCCCTCCATTCCTTTTCTCGCTACCCCTCCTTCCTTCCTTTTCCCTCCTTCTTCCTGCCCTCTTTTCTCTCTCCCCTTCCTTCCATTCTTCCTTCCTTTTCTTTTTCCTTCCTTCCTTCATCCCTCCCTACTTCCTTTTTCTGTCTCCCCTCCCTCCCTCCCCTCCCTCCATTCCTTTTCTCTCTACCCCTCCTTCCTTCCTTTTCCCTCCTTCTTCCTGCCCTCTTTTCTCTCTCCCCTTCCTTCCATTCTTCCTTCCTTTTCTTTTTCCTTCCTTCCTTCATCCCTCCCTACTTCCCTTTTCTGTCTCCCCTCGTTCCCTCCCCTCCCTCCATTCCTTTTCTCTCTCCCCTTCCTTCCTTTTCTCTCCCTCCCTCCTTCCTCTCTCCCTCCCTCCCTTTTCTCTCTCCCCTTCCTTCCTTTTCTCTCTGTGCCCCCTCCTCTCTCCCCCCCTTCCTAATGTACCATTTCATTCACTTTTTAATTTGTTCTTTCCCTTAACCCGCAATATTTATCTTTTCCATTCACCAAGGCAAAAAACAAGTGGGGAGGCAACAAGGATGTCTGATTCCATTAATAATAATACTAATACTAATAATACTAATAATACTAATAATACTAATAATACTAATACTAATAATACTAATAATAATAATAATAATAATAATAATAATAATAATTTATTAGATTTGTATGCCGCCCCTCTCCGAAGATTAAATATTCCCAGCGCGAAGAATCGTCCCCCAAATTCCAACGTGTTTTTTGAGGATGGATTGGCTTGTAAAGGCAAATCAAATCAACACACACACACACACACACACACACACACACACACCGCATTACAAGAGGCAAGAAAGTTATCTTATATGTCATACCGAAAATCCCATTTCAGATCAGCCAGTAAAACATTTATTAGGGTTCTGTGGACAGGCTCCGACGTCCACAAAATTGGGATAGATGAAACCATTGTCCGGTGGGGGGAAAAATTGATTCCTGCTTTCCGATGATTTAAACGATTGTTGTGTTTCGGTGGCATAAAAGGGTGATAAATCAGCAGCTTAGCCACCAAGGTTGAGAAATCTCTCCTTTTTTTTAATACTCAAAAATCTCCAGAAACTCTGACTGGGTTTATTATTATTTATTTATTTATTTATTTATTTATTGGATTTGTATGCCGCCCTTCTCCGTCGACTTGGGGCGGCTAACAACAGTAATAAAAAACATCATATAAATCCATACTAAAACAACTAAAAAACCCTTATTATAACACTAAACATCCTTACGAACAAACATACCATGCATAAATTGTAAAGGCCTAGGAGGAAAGAATATCTCAGTTCCCCCAGGCCTGACGGCAGAGGTGGGTTTTAAGGAGCTTACGAAAGGCGAGGAGGGTGGGGGCAATTCTAATCTCTGGGGGGAGTTGGTTCCAGAGGGCCGGGGCCGCCACAGAGAAGGCTCTTCCCCTGGGCCTCGCCAGACGACATTGTTTTGTTGACGGGACCCGGAGAAGGCCCACTCTGTGGGTCCTAACCGGTCGCTGGGATTCATGCGGCAGAAGCAACGCCTGAACATTCCAACCTGGAGATCCATAAAATTTGGATTTTGCTCTTTCCGCCACGTTAAAGCCTAAGATTCTGGGGTTTGCTTATTTCACCCCATGTGCAAAAAAGTGAACACGGCGTTCACAAGCTCTGCTAAGCTCGGTGGCGCAGTGGTTAGAGTGCAGTCCTGCAGGCTACTTCTGCTGATCACCGGCTGCCAGCCGTTTGGCAGATCGAATCTCAGTAGGCTCAAGGTGGACTCAGCCTTCTGAGGTGGGTCAAATGAGGAGCCAGATTGTTGGGGGCAATTTATTTATTGATTGATTTGATTTTTATTGGCTGACTCTCTCTGCAAACCGCTTAGAGAGGGCTGTAAAGCACTGTGAAGCAGTATATACGTCTATATAAGTTTTGTTCTTCCTTCCTTCCTCCCTTCCTCAGCCTTACATCCTTCCAAGGTCAGTAAAATGAGGACCCAGATTGTTGGGGGCGTTATGCTTACGTTCTGTAAAATTGTTTAGAAAGGGCTGTAAAGCATTGTGCAGTGGTATATAAATCTAAAGGCTAATGCTATTCCTTCCTTCCTTCCTTCCTTCCTTCCTTCCTTCCTTCCTTCCTTCCTTCCTTCCTTCCAAGGTGGGTAAAATGAGAACCCAGATTGTTGGGGGTGAAATTCTTACTCTCTATAAACCACTTAGAGAGGGCTGCAAAGCCCTGGAAAGCGGTATATAAGTCTAAGTGCTAAATGCTAAGCTGTCTCAATTCCAACTGAGCCTGTTTTAGCTTCTTCTGCACATCTGGATTTTTAAGTGCACCCTGCCAGCTCTCTGTTTGCTCTCCCTTCCTGCCCCCCTCCTTTTCGGGACAAATCTGGGTGCCACAGAATCTCTTGATTCACTCTTCCAAAAGGGAAGATAAGAATAAAATAAATACAGAACATAGTCACAAAATATAGAATCATTGGGATTGAAAGGATCTTGGAAATCTTCTAGTGCATTTTTTATTTTTAAAAAAAGTAGTACTGCGCATACGCAGATGGTCATTTCCGGGTAGTGAAAACGTGGATTTCCACCGCAACGCAAACCCACCGTTGCTTGCCACCTGCTTTCAGTTTGACAAAACCTAGCACTGATGATGTTACCTAGTTGGGTCATGAAAGGTCTACATGAAAACAACCCAGCTCAGAGACCCCAAGCTTCAGATCTTTCCCCCCCTATTGGTACAGGTGTGTGGAAGCCCCCCTCCAGTTCAATCCATTTCCCAACTTCTCCAGGAGTTGTTTTGGGGAACGCCATCTCCCTAATAACCTCCCGTGATCTCTCTCTTTGGCTCCCTCGTGCGCCCTGGGTGAACATGTCTTTCTTAGTGGGACCTGTTGGGTCCCCCTGTCCTGCCCCCAAAGGGCGAAAGCCTTGGGGTAGAAAAGTAAAGGGGAGAGAGAGAGGGAGGGAGGGAGAGAGAGGGAAGAGAGAGAGAGAAAGAGGGAGGGAGGAGGGAGAGAAAGAGAGAAGGAGGGAGAGCGAGGGAGAGAAAGAGAGAGGAGAAAAAGAGGAGAGAGAGAGGAGAGAGAAGAAAAGCAAGAGGAAAGGAGAGAAAGTAATGGAGGGAGGGAGAAGGAGGGAGAGAGAGAAGGAGGGAGGAGGGAGGAGGGAGAGAGGAGAAAAAGAGAGAGAGAGAGAGGAGAGAGAAGAAAAATGAGAGGAAGGAAGAGAGAGAGACAGAGGGAGGGAGGGAGAGAAAGAGAGAGGGGGAGATAGAGGAGGAGGCAGGAAGGAAGGAGAGAAGGAGAGAGAGAAGAAAAAGAGGAGAGAGAAGAAAAGCGAGAGGAAGGGAGAGAGAGAGAGACGGAAGGAGAGAGGGAGAGAGAGAGAAGGAGAAAGGGAGGGAGAAAGAGAGAGAAGAAGAGAGAAAGGGAGAGAAAGAGAAAGAGGGAGAGGGAAAGAAGGAGAGAGAAAGAAGGAGAGAGGGAGGGAAAAAGAGAGAGAGAAGGAGGGAGGGAGAAAGAGAGAGAACGAGAGAGAAAGGGAGAGAAAGAGAAAGAGGGAGAGGGAAAGAAGGAGAGAGAAAGAAGGAGAGAGGGAGGGAAAAAGAGAGAGAGAAGGAGGGAGGGAGAAAGAGAGAGAACGAGAGAGAGAGGTGGAACAGGAGAAAAACAGTAGACGGAGGTCCATTTCAGCGAATCGGAGATCACTGAAGCATATGAACCCAACGGATAAAATAGTTATTATCAGATTAGCCTTTGGCCCATGAAAAGAACAGCTACTAACGGGGCGTATTTCTCATTAGTTAGCATTTAGATAAGGTTGAAGCCTGGGCATCCATAGGCATCAAAGCCCAAATCCTTTGTCAAAGGATTAATTTCCTTAAAGCAAGACCCCAATCCAGGGAGGGGGGGCCTTGTCATTATCCGTTCTTGTCATTCTCGAGGTTAGATTGGAGATTATACCATTTAGGCTTTTTCGGCCCGCCACCTCTTGGAAAAAAAAAGAAAAGCAGAGCGAGAAAGAGAGAGAGAGAAAGAAAGAAGAGCGGATTGAAAGCTGCGTTCTTCGCACCCAGGCGCCCAGTCAATTTGGGACGTCGCTCAGCCTAATTCTGCTTCATTTAAACTTCATCAACTTTTGCAATCAAGTGGAAAGATCTTGAAATAGGTTTCCCTGGCTTTTCCTTTTTTTCTGAGTTAATTTATTCTGGGGGCTTTCTCTCTCTCTCTCTTTCTATCTCTCTCTCTCTTGCCCCCCCCTCTCTCTCTTTTGCCCTCTCTCTTTCTCTTTCTCTCTTTCTCTCTCTTTTGCCCTCTCTCTTTCTCTTTCTCTCTCTCTCTCTTTTGCCCTCTCTCTTTCTCTCTCTCTCTTTCTCTCTCTCTCTCTCTTGCCCTCTCTTTCTCTCTCTCTCTCTCCTCTTTTCCTTTTCTGTCCTTCACTCCCTCCTGATTATCTTTCTAATTCTTCGTCGTCCGCTTTCCAAACTCTTTTCCCTGATGCCAAAAAAAAAATTAAAAAAATGAGATTACAGTATTTAAATGACTATGATAATCAATGCAGGGACCTGGAGCCAAGATTGAGGTTAATTTTTCTTAGCAGAACAAAGAAAGCGTGATGCCGGTGGGAAATAGGGGAAGTGCAATTTGTATTTGCGAAACCTCGGCTCGGTGCTAACTAGATTGTCGGCAACTTGTGGGTTGCGCCCGTTGTGTGCGGTTTGTGTGTTTTCTATTCAAATGTAATTTGGAGCCGGTAAACAGCTAACGGGTCCTCGATCAGCAATTTTAATCGGCAAAGAAGTCACTTGCGTGCCGTAATTATGTCCTCGGAGAGGGATGGCATATAAATCCAATTAATAAAATAATATAAATACAATTAATAAAATAATATAAATACAATTAATAAGTAACAAACGGCGATAGGGTGGAGTAGGCCTGGCTCGCCATAGTCCTTAGAACTTTGAGCCAAAGTTCTAACACTAAGCAGGACAGTCGTTCTCGGAGTTTTTGACCTGTTTGATGATCTTCCTTTCCATTGTTGTTTTAAGTGTGAATCACTGCAAGTTGTTAGTTTAGGAACACGGTTGTTAAGTGAATTCGCCTACCCCGTTGACTTTGCTCATGGTGATCGTCATAAATATGCAGTCTGCATTGGTTGCCGATCAGTTTCCGGTCACAATTCGAAGTGTTGGTTATGACCTATAAAGCCCTTCATGGCATCGGACCAGAATATCTCCGGGACCATCTTCTGCTGCACGAATTCCAGTGACCAGTTAGGTCCCACACAGTTGGCCTTCTCCGGGTCCCATCGACTACTAAACAATGTCATTTGGCGGGACCCAGGGGAAGTGCCTTCTCTGTGGCGGCCCCGACCCTCTGGAACCAACTCCCCCCAGATATCAGAGTTGCCCCCACCCTCCTTGCCTTTCGTAAGCTCCTTAAAACCCACCTCTGTCGTCAGGCATGGGGGAATTGAGATATTCCCTTCCCCCTAGGCTTATAAAATTTATGCATGGTATGTCTGTATGTATGATTGGTTTCTTAAATTGGGGTTTTTTAACATTACTTTTAATATTAGATTTGTTTATATTGTCTTTTTGCTGTTGTTAGCCGCCCCAAATCTATGGAGAGGAGCGGCATACAAATTTAATAAACAAACAAACAAACAAACAAACAAACAAACAAATAAATAAATATGAGTTGCCAAGTGTCTGAATTTTGATCACATCTGTAGAAACATAGAAGATTGATGGCAGAAAAAGACCTCCTGGTCCATCTAGCCTGACCTTATACTATTTCCTGTATTTTATCTATTTTTTATTATTATTATTATTATTATTATTAATAATAATAATAATAATAATAATTTATATATTTGAGCTATGTTTATCCCAGGCATGTTTACATTCAGTTCCTGTGAATTTACCAACCACGTCTGCTGGAAGTTTGTTCCAAGCATCTACTACTGTTTCAGTAAAATAATATTTTCTCACGTTGCTTCTGATCTTTCCCCCAACTAACCTCAGATTGTGCCCTTGTTCTTGTGTTCACTTTCCCATTAAGAACACTTCCCCCCTGGACCTTATTTAATCCTTTCACATATTTAAATGTTTCGATCATGTCCCCCCTTTCCCTTCTGTCCTCCAGACTATACAGATTGAGTTCATTATAAGTCTTTCCTCATACATTTTATGCTTAAGACCTTCCACCATTTTTGTAGCCCATCTTTGGACCTGTTCCATTTTATCCATATCTTTTTGTAGGTGAGGTCTCCAGAATTGGACACAGTATTATTCCAAATGTGGTCTCACCAGCACTCTATGCAGCGGGATCACAATCTCCCTCTTCCTGCTTGTTATACCTCTAGCTATGCAGCCAAGCATCCTACTTGCTTTCCCTACCGCCTGACCGCACTGTTCACCCATTTGGAGACTGTCAGAAATCACGACCCCTAAATTCTTCCCTTTTGTGATCCATCTGTTAAACCACTGAAGTTTGCAGATCATACAACAGTGATTGGAGCTGTTCGAAACAACGATGAAACCGCATACAGACAAGAGTTTGACCAACTAGTGCCGTGGTGCAACTGGAACAATTTGGAACTGAACGGGTTCAAAACCATACAAATATTGTAAGAGATAGAAGAGATACTTCTATCTCTTACAATATTAGACAATACAGTATCAACAGTAGAGATCTTCAAGTTTCTAGGTTCTATCATATCTCAAGACGTAAAATGGTCACCTAACATCAAAAACATCATCAAAAAAGGACAACAAATAACGTTCTTTCTGTGCCAACTCAGGAAGCTCAAACTGCCCAAGGCGCTGATCCAGTTCTACAGAGGAATCATCGAGTCCGTCATCTGCACCTCCATAACTGTCTGGTTTGATTCCCCAACCCAACAAGACTCACACAGACTTCAAAGGAGGATCAGAACTGCAGAAACAACAATTGCTGCCAAACTGCCTTCACTTGAGGACCTGTTGAGGACTGAGTCAAAAAGAGGGCTGTGAAAATATTTGCATCCTGGACATAAACTGTTTCAACTCCTACCCTCAAAATGATGCTATAGAGCACTGCATCCCAGAAAAACTAGACAGAAGAACAGTTTTCCCCCCGAACGCCATCACTCTGCTAAACAAATAATTCCCTCACCGCTGTCAAACTATTTACTAAGGCTGCATTACTCTTACTATTAGTCTTCTCGTTGTTTCTAGCACCCATCTCCTCCCACTTAGGACTGTATGACTGCAACTTGTTGCTTGTATCCTAAGATTTTTATTAATATTGATTGTTTCTTCATTGCTTATTTGACCCCTATGACAATTATTAAATGTTGTACTTGATGATTCTTGACAAATGTATCTTTTCTTTTATGGACACTGAGAGCATCTGCACCAAAGACAAAGGAAGGAAGGGGAAGAGGAAGACAAAAAAGAAAGAAATTAGAAAAAAAGAAAGAAAGAAGGAAGGAAGGAAGGAAAGACAGAAAGAAAGAAAGAAAGAGCAAAAAGGTAGGAAGGAAGGGAAGGAAGGAAGGAAGGAGGGAGTGAGAAGAAAGAGAAGGAGGAGAAGGGGAGGAGGAGGAGGAGGAGGAGGAGAAGAAGAAGAAGAAGAAGAAGAAGAAGAAGAAGAAGAAGAAGAAGAAGAAGAAGAAGAAATTATTTATTCTTTATTGGCCAATAAAGAGAATAAAATACAATGATCAAGAATAAAAAAATACAACACAGTGATAGTCTGAAAGCATCTGCACCAAAGACAAATTTCTTGGATGTCCAATCACACTTGGCCAATAAAAGAATTCTGTTCTATTGCATGTATATTATTATGCAAAATGAAAAAGTTGAGGCTGTATGTTGTTATTCTATTGGGCTAAAAAGAGTTAGAAGTCAATGCTTTTTCTTTCTCCGGTTTTTAACTCATTTTCCCCTTCCCATTTTCCTCCCCTACTCTGTGTTTTTCTTTGTATTTTGATAAACTAATTAAAAAAAAAATTGGAACCTGGGGAAGGATGGCGTCTTCTGACCTATTTTATTCAAATTTGCATCAGCCCGCTGGAGTTGGAGATCCATAATTTTCATAAATTAAATCAAGTAAATAATGCTGCAATGCTCCAGTGAATTATTCAAACGTTCGTTTCTTCCTTTTGTCCATTAGAAATTACGCTTTGGTAATAGTTTGCAAACTTCTCCAGGGCCCATCCGTAAGGGTGGTTTTCCCAGCCAGAATATAAAGCCCATGGATGGCAAATTCACAAAAAAACTCCAATCCACACACGTGGGGAATTGTGTCAACTCAACTTCTGCCCTGGGAATGCGATCTTTGTAAAATTCATCCGTTGCAACTGAAGACATAGATTGGTCTTAAAAGCGACATAACGTGAATTTGACTTCTGGCCGATAGCCAAAATCAATACATACCAAATTCCGTTGTAAAAGAAGATGGAGAAGGCAGGCAGGAAGGAAGGAAGGAATGAAGGAAGGAAGAGAGGGAGGGAGGGGAAGAGGAAAACAAAAAAGAAAGAAATTAGAAAGAAAGAAAGAAAGAAAGAAAGAAAGAAAGAAGGAAGGAAGGAAGGACAGACGGACATAAAGAAAGAAAGAAAGAAAGAAAGAAAGAGAAAGCAAAAAGGTAGGAAGGAAGGAAGGAAGGGAAGGAAGGAGGGAGGGAGGGAGAAGAAAGAGGAGAAGGAGGAGGAGGAGGAGGAGGAGAAGAAGAAGAAGAAGAAGACTTATAATGAACTCAATCTGTATAGTCTGGAGGACAGAAGGAAAAGGGGGGACATGATCGAAACATTTAAATATGTTAAAGGGTTAAATAAGGTCCAGGAGGGAAGTGTTTTTAATAGGAAAGTGAACACAAGAACAAGGGGACACAATCTGAAGTTAGTTGGGGGAAAGATCAAAGGCAACATGAGAAAATATTATTTTACTGAAAGAGTAGTAGATCCTTGGAACAAACTTCCAGCAGACGTGGTTGGTAAATCCACAGTCACTGAATTTAAACATGCCCGGGATAAACATATATCCATTGTAAGATAAAAGACAGGAAATAGTATAAGGGCAGACTAGATGGACCAGGAGGTCTTTTTCTGCCATCAGTCTTCTATGTTTCTATGTTTCATCATGTATTTTACTATGTGTATACCCACTAAAACCCTCATTGTGTATTGGACAAAATCAATAAATAAAATAAAATAATGAATAAAACAGTTTGGGGTGAGAGGGAGTTCCTATTTTAGGGGACCCCCTAATTGAGATAGCAAGAACGCATTCAAAACTCCCTGAAGGATGGTCTCTATTAAGGATGGGTTGGGGGAAATAAGAAGAAAAAAAGACCAAAAAAATGGATGATTTGTATAAAGGAAACCTCTTCGTGTTAAGGACTGTTTGTTTAATTACCGTAGCCTGCCTGGTTTAATCATGTTCTTGGTGGCAGGCTGGCTTTGGGCTAATATTGACTCGCTGGAGGGAAATTAAAACACCATTAAGCGAGAGGTGTACAGTAGCTGCTTCTTTTTCCCGACAAACCCTCGTGTCCTTAATTGGTTTTGTCAGATATCACTTAAACTCCCAGGAAGCAATCGAAGGGGGCGACAAGGAAGGAGAAGACAAGGCAATCGGTGTTGTTTTTAAATGGGGGCTGGGTGTCATACACCCTCCCTACTTTCCTCTCCACCCAATTAAATAGAATAGAATAGAATAGAATTTTATTGGCCAAGTGTGATTGGACACACAAGGAATTTGTCTTGGTGCATATGCTCTCAGCGTACATAAAATAAAATATACAAATGAGCAAAGCAATAAAAGAGGGGGGGGGGGGTTTGCAGAGTTGGGGAAAAGGGCCACACCGCTTTTAAGAAGGATTTTTTTTTGTTTAAAAAAAAATTAAAAATAGGAATGAATAGCCAGGATGGGTTGAAAAGACCCCAGACATCAAATCAGCATATGGCTGCATTAAAAAGAACAACCAAAACAAAGGAGAGAGGGGTATTGTAACCGATTAATTATATTTTATGTAAACAGCTGCTCTCTTTAATGGCGAGATTTTTTTCCCCACCCTTTCCGGATGCAGTTAAGTCCTGGTTTTTTTTGCTCCCAAGGGCTGTTTCCCAAATTTTGAGGAGGGGGGGAGATTAAAAGGAACAACCGAGAGGGAGGGGGAGAAATACATCATTCTCAAAATAGCTGGTCCCCTTCTGTCCAATCAGTCAAACTGGGTTTCCTACTTTTATTTTTAAAAAATGGGGCTTGTGTTCGAAACACGAGAAACACGAGAAAATGGGGCTTGTGTTCGAAACAATGAGGGTTTTAGTGGGTATACACATAGCTCCATTCCGACATTCTTGAGATACAACTTATCTTTGAGACTAAAGTTGTTGTTGCCGTTTTTAGAATAGAATAGAATAGAATTTTTATTGGCCAAGTGTGATTGGACACACAAGGAATTTGTCTTGGTGCAGATGCTCTCAACGTACATAAAATAAAATATACATTTGTCAAGAATCATGTGGTGCAACACTTAATGATTGTCATAGGGGTCAAATAAGCAATGAAGAAGCAATATTAATAAAAATCTTAGGATATACGCAACAAGTTACAGTCTTACAGTCAACATTTTATGTATTGGTGTTCAGCATGTGAGTTTATTTATTACTTATAAGTTGTTGTTGTTGCCGTTTTTATATATTAGTGTTCAGCATGTGAGTTTATTTATTACTTATTTATTATTTATTAATTGGATTTGTATGCCTCCCCTCTCCGTGGACTCGGGGCGGCTCACAACAAACAAGGAATACACAATAAAACAATTTGATCCAATGAATAATAATTTAAAAAACCCTTAAAAACATCCTAAAAATTCAAAGATTCCGTTAACATTCAATCCCCAATTTATTCTAAACACATTCGTTGGTCGGGGGGAAAGATCTAGAGTTGTTTGGGAAAGAACACAAGAACAAGGGGACACAATCTGAAGTTAGTTGGGGGAAAGATCAAAAGCAACATGAGAAAATATTATTTCACTGCAAGAGTAGTAGATCCTTGGAACAAACTTCCAGCAGACGTGGTTGGTAAATCCACAGTAACTGAATTTAAACATGCCTAGGATAAACATATATCCATCCTAAGATAAAATACAGGAAATAGTATAAGGGCAGACTAGATGGACCATGAGGTCTTTTTCTGCCGTCAGACTTCTATGTTTCTATGTTTGTTTCCAGGGAGGAAGATGCACATTAATCATTATTTCATATCCATCATAATTTTTACATTCATCAATATATTGGTCACAGAGCATACACAGAGTGCCATTTCTTAAGACCTGCAACTCACTTCCTTTACACCCCACTAACCTTTAGATCAGTGTTTCCCAACCTTGGCAACTTGAAGATATCTGGACTTCAACTCCCAGAAGTCCCCAGCCAGCATTTGCTGGCTGGGGAATTCTGGGAGTTGAAGTCCAAATATCTTCAAGTTGCCAAGGTTGGGAAACATTGCTTTAGATTGCCCTCTGCTTACTGGAACGAGCCAAAAACAGTGTCGCAACAAAGAGAGAATCCGATGGTGTAAGATACAGTTGTATGCTGCCTGCTTGAATCTCGGTTTTTCTGTGTACATGATTTGTATCTGTGACCTCCTTCTTCTGTATAAGGACATGATATCCTCTATAAGTTGTTAATGGTAGGTGGGGGTGACACGCCTTGGTCCCCCAAGCAATGAGTAAAGTATAAGAATAGGCAGTAGGGAAAGCAAGTAGAATGCTTGGCTGCATAGCTGGAGGTATAACAAGCAGGAAGAGGGAGATTGTGATCCCGCTGTATAGAGCGCTGGTGAGTCCCCATTTGGAATAATACTGTGTCCAGTTCTGGAGACCTCACCTACAAAAAGAGATGGATCAAATCGAACGGGTCCAAAGACGGGCTACAAGAATGGTGGAAGGTCTGAAGCATGAAACCTATCAGGAAAGACTTGATGAACTCCATCTGTAGAAGCAATGGGTGGAAACTAAACAAGGAGAGAAGCAACTTAGAACGAAGGAGAAATTGCCTGGCAGTCAGAACGGTTCACCAGTGGAACAGAAGTTGCCTCCAGAAGTTGTGGATGCTCCAACACTGAAGGATTTTAAGCAGATGTTTGATAACCATCTCTCTGAAGATGTGTAGGGTTTCCTGCCTAAGCAGGGGGTTGGACTAGAAGACCTCCAAGGGCCCTTCCAACTTTGTTGTTTTTGTCGGCGTCATCATCATCATTAAAATATATTATAACCGGAATTTTGAAAGCCTGAGACAGATGCCTTCTTCCCCTTCTTCTGCCTAAGACATTGTTTCCCAACCTTGGCAACTTGAAGATATCTGGACTTCAACTCCCAGAAGTCCCCAGCCAGCATTCGCTGGCTGGGGAATTCTGGGAGTTGAAGTCCAGATATCTTCAAGTTGCCAAGGTTGGGAAACACTGGCCTAAGAGAATCAAGGAAGGGTGATCTTTAGTTTCTTTCTCACTCTTTCCTGCACTAAGCTGGCATTCATTCATTCATTCATTCATTCATTCATTCATTCATTCATTCATTTATTAGATTTGTATGCCGCCCCTCTCCGTAGACTCGGGGCGGCTCACAACATAGACAACTGGCCTACCTAGCCAGTGTTCTACTACTCCTTCATGGTGATTTCTGCACTTTTCTACACAACTGCAATTGCAAATCGGAGTAACATAGAGAAAGGGGCGTAATAAGGCTTTGTAACTAGCAGACTCTTTTCCTGAGTACAACATCAAAGCTCGCCGCTCAGCCTTCCCCACCATCAGCTCCAGAGGTTTGGCTGGACTTTACCTGTAATTACTGGGTAAAATCGACTTCTTAATAGAATTATGCCGGGGCAGCGCAGTGTATTAAATAGTAAAAAAAAAAAAACAGCCCCCCAAAATCAGCTATAATTCACCCGTAAGGTGTTGACGGTGGGGAAAACAGAAGCTACTTCAGCTCCTCGAGTTTAAATGCAGGCAGGCAAGGCCAGCCACATGCAAAATAGCTTGTTTAAAGCCCCACCGTAGATTTTTGCATTATTGTTTTAGCATTTAATGACTGGGAAAGCAATAAATTGAACCACAGGGGAAGCTGCGGAAATTTTCTTTTTTTTCTTTTGCCACGCTTGGGTTTTTTGGGGTTTTTTGCAATGGGAAATGGTTTTAGCGCCAGGAAATATTTCTCTGCATTTAAAGTAAAGCAGTTTCTTCCTTTTGCGTCCTAAGAGGATCTGAACAGAAACCTGGGGTCCCTTCCACCCCCACCCAACTCATCAAGCTAGATACACCTGGGAGATTTTTAAGCTCATGTATCGAAGTAGGACTGAACTGACGGCCAGAATTGGAACCAAGTGCTACACCTGATTTTATAGGACCGGATTTTATAGGAAGAGGAGGAGGAGGAGGAGGAAGAAAAAGAGGAAGAGGAAGTGGAAGAGGAAGGAGAAGGAGAAGGAGAAAGAAGAGCAGAAGGAGGAGGAGGAGGAGGGAGAAGGAGGAGGATGAGGACGAGGAGGAAGAAAGAAGAATGAAGGAAGAAAGAAGAAGGAGGAGGAGGAGAAGGAGAAGAAGGGGAAGGAGAAGGAGGAAGAAGAGGAGGAGAAGGAGGAGGAGAGGAAGAGGAGGAGGTGGAGGAGGGAGAAGAAGGAGGAGGAGGACGAGGAGGAAGAAAGAAGAATGAAGGAAGAAAGAAGGAGAAGAAGGAGGAGGAGGAGAAGGAGAAGAAGAAGAAGAAAAGAGGAAGAAGAAGAAAGGAGGAAGAAGAGGAGGAGGAGGAAGAGGAGGTTGTGCTTCCCGCAGCCTTTCCTGACCTTAGCCAGAGTCTCCCCAGGCGCACTTGCTTTGATCTATGAGTTTTCGAGGAGAAATGGGGTTTATAAATCACCTTAATGTGCCCGCAGGAAAGATGGTGCTTAGTGTTAGTAGATATACATTGGGGCTACTAACAGCCTCAGCCCCTTTCTGGACCAGCAGGGGGTTTGATGACAAGTTGCACATAGGATCTCTCTCTCTCTCTCTCTCTCTTTTGATCATTCTCTCTCTCTCTCTATCATTCTTTCTCTCTCTTTCACCTTCTCTTTCTTTCTCTCTTTCTTTCTTTCTCTCTTTCTTTCTCTCTCTCTCTATCATTCTCTTTCTCTCTTTCACTCTCTTTCTCTCTGTTTTTAAGGCTATGCCCCATTGGGGCTGAGGCCAGAGGGAGCTACTCGGGGCCCCTCGGTCATATTCCAACGGGGTCTCAGTTTCCAAGACAAGCAGCTGGTGGAGGATGAGGAGGACCCCCGGGATGTGTGGGGAGGGGGCACGGAAGTAAAAGTTGGGGTGGGGAGAGGGTCTTGGGAGAAATGGGGATCAATATTTCTCCTCCTTCCTTTGTGGGAGGTTTGAGCAGAGGAGAAGAAGGGAATGAATGGATTGGCTTCTTCTTCTTCTTCTCCTCCTCCTCCTTTCTCCCCCTCTGCTTCTTCTTCTTCTTCCTCTTCTCCTCCTTTCTCCTCCTCCTCTTCTTCTTCTTCTTCCTCTTCTTCTCCTCCTCCTTCTTTCTTCTCCTCCTCCTCCTCCTCCTCCTCTCCCCTTCCATCTTCTCCTCCTCCTCCTCTTTTCTTCTTGTCCTCCTCCTGCTCCTCCTCTCCCCTTCCATCTTCTTCTTTTCTTCTCCTCCTCCTCCTCCTCCTTCCTCCTCCTCACAACCCTCCTTCGCACTTATGACCAGTGTTCCCTCTAATTTTTTTGGGGGGTGGGCGGAAAAGTATAGTGTCTGAGCGGCAGTCCCTTCGGGACTGGGCGGCACAGAAATAATAAATAAATAAATAAATAAATAAATAAATAAATAAACGAACGAACGAACGAACGAACGAACGAACAAACAAACAAACAAACAAACAAACAAACAAAAAACCCACCCTGTTTTGCCTCAGAGAATTTCAAAATAAAATACTGTCCTGTGTGTCTATAACAGTGAGCTCATAATAGGGCAACTCTATCAATATCAAAATGCCACTTAAATAGTTGAGCTAGTTTCAAACTAGATTTTGATTTTCTTTCTCTCTTCCTTACTCCCATTCTTTCTCTTTCTCTTTTTCTTCCTCTCTTTTATCTATCTGTTTCTCTCTCTTCCTCTCTCTCTCCTTCCCTCTCACTCTTTCCCTCTCGGCTTCTGGGCAGGTTTGGGAAACTCTGAGTTGATGATGATTTTTAAGTGAGCGATTGCTCACTGCTCAGCTTAGAGGGAACTATGCTTATGACTGTTCCACTTATGACTATTGATGGCCAGTTTCCTTTCTGATCACCATCCTTTTTCTCTCTCTCCAATCGGCCGCCCTACATTTGCTCCTATTCCATGAACCCAGAAAATTGGAAATCCAGACTTCAGGTTCAGTAGCGTCGGATCCCAGCAACCAAGGCGGCCATTAGGGAGCCCAAAAAATAATTTTAAAAAATAAATAGTGGAGGGTGAGCGAAATGAGTCTCTCTCTCTGCCTTCCATTTTTTCCTGCTTTATTTTGGTTTCCTGGTGTTAGTGAGGCTTACCAGACACATGCTACCAATTAACTGCTTCTCTTAATTTAAATGCTTCATAAGTTATCTCTTGCGCTGGCGGATTATCACTTCATAATGTGAGTTAGCATTTAAATAAATAGTGGCGATGTTGGAAATTAAGGAGGTTTACAGTCTGAGATGCTGGCTTAATGAAGGGGAATATTCGACCAGAGGAACAAGTCTTGGTGGAGAAAGAGAGAAAGAAGATTTTTCCATCCTTGCTGGGAATATCTCCGAGACCGCCTTCTGCTGCACGAATCCCAGGGACCGATTAGGTCCCACAGAGTGGGCCTTCTCCAGGTCCCGTCAACTAAACAATGTCGGTTGGCGGGCCCCAGGGGAAGAGCCTTCTCTGTGGCGGCCCCGACTCTCTGGAACCAACTCCCCCCAGAGATTAGAACTGCCCCCACCCTCCTTGCCTTTCGTAAAACTCCTCAAAACCCACCTTTGCCGTCAGGCATGGGGGAACCGAGATATCTCCCCCGGGCCTATGCAATTTATGTATGGTATGTTTGTACATATGTCTGCTTAATAATGGTTTTTTTTTTTTAATATTTTAAATTGTAAATTATTAGATTTGTTATGAACTGTTTTATTCTGTTGTGAGCCGCCCCAAGTCTAAGGAGAGGGGCGGCATACAAATCAAATAAATGAATGAATGAATGAATGAATGAATGAATGAATGAATGAATGAATGAATGAGACACTCTGGGGCATTTAGTAATACAGTGGTACCACTACTTACAAACATAAGTCGTTCCGTGACCAGGTTCTTAAGTAGAAAAGTTTGTAAGAAGAAGCAATTTTTCCCATAGGAATCCATGTAAAAGCAAATAATGTGTGCGATTGGGGAAACCAAAGGGAGGGTGGAGGCCCTGTTTCCTCCTAGGAGATTCCTAGAGAAGCCCCACGGAGGCTTCTCCCAGCCTTTTCCGGCCCTGTTTCCTCCCAGGAGATTCCTAGAGAGGCCCCACAGAGGCTTTCTCCCATCTTTTCCGGCCCTGTTTCCTCCCAGGAGATTCCTAGAGAGGCCCCACGGAGGCTTCTCCCTGCCTTTTCCGGCCCTGTTTCCTCCCAGGAGATTCCTAGAGAGGCCCCATGGAGGCTTCTCCCTGCCTTTTCTGGTTACAGTTTTGAAGGCTTGGGTTTGTAAGTGGAAAATGTTTCTTGAGAAAAGGCAAAAAAATCTTGAAACACCTGGTTCTTATCTAGAAAACTTTGTAAGTAGAGGCATTCTTAGGTAGTGGTACCACTGTAACAATAATAATAACAACAGAGTTGGAAGGGACCTTGGAGGTCTTCTAGACCAACCCCCTGCTTAGGCAGGAAACCATACACTTCTTGAGACAAATGGTGATCCAACATCTGCTTAAAAGCTTCCAGTGTTGGAGCATTCACAACTTCTGGAGGCAACTTCTGTTCCACTGATCAACCGTTCTGACTGTCAGGAAATTTCTCCTTAGTTCTAGGTTGCTTCTCTCCTTGTTTAGTTTCCACCCATTGCTTCTTGTTCTACCCTCAGGTGCTTTGGAGAATAGCTTGACTCCTTCTTCTTTGCGGCAACCTCTGAGATATTGGAAGGCTGCTATCCTGTCTCCCCTGGTCCTTCTTTTCATTCAACTAGTCATACTCAGTTCCAGCAATCATTTTTCATATGTTTTAGCCTCATGTCCCCTCATCCTCTTTGTCGCTCTTCTCTGCACTTTTTCTAAAGTCTCAACATCCTTTTTGATGAAGACTTTTCTTTTAAAAGTCCGAGCTTTCTTCTCGCAACATGCCAAGCTTGTTGATATAATGGGCAGGGGATATTTCTACCCATCTCTTTTTTCTTCTTCTTCTCCCCCTTCCTTTCTACAATTGATTTTTTTTTTATTAAAAAAAATTAGGTTGTATTGGGGGAGCCGCCTCTCTTCTGTTGTTGTAAAGGGATTGCAAGCCAAACGCATTTTAAGCTGCGTTTGGAGAAAAAAAAACCCGGCATGTCAGCTCAAAATTATTTAAAGCTCCTTAAATAGGATTATATTTGATTTCCTGTGAGAATCAGGCAGTGGGGGGGAGAAATACAGTGTGATGGAGATGGTGACTCTTTCACGGAGTGATGAGGGTAGCGAACTATGTTATCCACGATCCGTAATTCTCTTGGGAAGGGTCCATGGCCAAAAGGAAGATATTGAAAACCAGTCCTTCCTTCCTTCCTTCCTTCCTTCCTCCCTTCCTTCCTTCCTATCTTCCTTCCTTCCTTTCAACCTTCCTCCCTTCCTACCTACCTTCCCCCCTCCCTTCCTTTCTTTCTTCCTCCCCCCTTCCTTCCTTTCTTCCTCCCTTCTTCCCTCCCTCCCTATCTTCCTTCCTTCCTTTCAACCTTCCTCCCTCTCTTCCTCCCTCCCTTCCTTCCTATCTTCCTTCCTTCCTTTCAACCTTCCTCCCTTCCTCCCTCCCTCCTTTCCTTCCTCCCTTCCTTCCTCCCTCCCTCCCTTCCTTTCTTCCTTACTTCCTGTTCTGTCTGGGTTCCCCCAGACCTCAACACCAACTGGAAAAAACAGCCAGACACTCTGGTAAAAGCCAAAAGTATTTTATAGCTGGAAAAAATAAACACAGAGGAAAACCTGTTCTTCCCAACAGACAGGCTATAATACTTTACAGCAGAGTCCTGATGTCCAGACAATACAGCAAGCTTCTTGCTGGCACACCCACACCAAGGTTTCAGTAGTCAAAGGCACAAACCAGGATTCCAAGACGCCAAAGTTCACAGCCAGGTCCCAAGACTCTCAAAGATAAAACTACACAAGCCAGGAAGGGTGGGTCTGCCTTTTAGCCTTTCCAAAGAGCACCACACCCAAACCCAGCTGTTGCCTCTTTATTGCTGAAAGTACTTAGCCAATTGATCCCTTCTCTGAGTAGCTCTTCTCTGTCGCAGATCAATTATGGCCTGTGCATTTTCCTCTAAGGAATCCAGGCTGCTTGCTGGGGAGAGCTCCCTCTGGTGGGACTCTGGCTGTCCTCCCTCTTCTTCAGCCTGGGATTCCTCCTCCTCGTCTGTCTGCACCTCCTGTTCCTCAGCCTCTCCCTCTGAGCTGGAAACCGACAGAAGGTCAGCCGTTCCCTGAGGGGCCTCAGACGGAACCACAACACCTCCTATCTTCCTTCCTTCCTTTCAACCTTCCTCCCTTCCTTCCTCCCTCCCTCTCTCCCTCCCTCCCTTCCTTCCTTCCTATCTTCCTTCCTTCCTTCCTTGCTTCCTCCCTCCCTTCCTTCCTTTCTTTGCAAGCAGGTGGCCTTGTGCCTAAACTAGTAAATACTACTACTACTACTACTACTACTACTACTAATAATAATAATAATAATAATAATAATAATAATAATAAAGTTTTCTCACATACATGGGTTTAATGGGGACTTCATAGCAAACTAGCTAACCTCATCAGTGCTACAGAGGAGTCGGATTCGCTCTGTGTATATACAGTCCCTTCTAGCACTCCAAAGGCATCGTCGTCCTCTTTTCCACAAATCTCCCTCCCTCCTAGCACTGTTGATGTTACCTAGTTGGGTTAGGAAACGTCTGCATGAAAACAATTGCAATAGCATTTATATACCGCTTCGTGGGGCTTTTCCAGCCCTCTCTAAGCAGTTTATACAATCAACATATCCCCCCCCCCACAATCTGGGTCCTCGTTTGACCCACCTCGGAAGGACGAAAGGCTGAATCAACCTGGAGCCAGTGGTGAGATTTGAACTGCTGAACTACAGCTAGCAGTTAGCCGAAGTAGCCTGCAGGGCCTTTTTTTCCTCCCTCTTTCTCTCTTTCCTACACACTCGCACATACACTCAGCACACACACTTAAGCACTTTAAGGGGAGGGGGTGTTAGTGCTTGCGCCCAAAATCCTCCTTGTTCATTTGCATTTAAATCTCTTTGGCGTCCTTCTCATCAGCAGACAAATCCTCACCAAGGCTGCTTAATTAGACCAAATTAAATTTCCACTCAGTAGCTTGTCATTCATTAGAAAACCCTGCTGTTCTTTTTTTCCCCTCTCTCTTTCTCTCTCTCTCTCTCACACACACTCACCCCTTCAATAATCGCAGCCTGGGTTTCAACACCACCACTCCTTTTTTCCCCAATGTATCACTACTCCGTGCTTCCAGAGGCTGACTCACTGGGGTGAGCACCAGTAGTCTTGTCTTCTTCTAAGAGTTGGCGAGGATGAGGATGAATGCAAGCATTTTTCCCTGGAAAAGGGTGGGTTTTCCCCCAAAGCTCGTGGGAATTCTTTCTTTCTTTCCTTCCTTTTTTCTGTCTTTCTTTCTTTTTTTCCCCTTTCTCTTCCCGCCCTCTCTCTTGTTATTCTCTTCAAGGAAAGAACTTGCTAATAATAATAATAATAATAATAATAATAATTTATTAGATTTGTATGTCGCCCCTCTCCGAAGACTCGGGGCGGCTCACAACACAACAATAGCACAATACATTACAAATCTAATAATAAAATTTATAAATCGATTAAAAAACGTTAATAACATAACCAGTATTAGAGCATCCCCATACCATCTTTTTATTATTATTATTATTATTATTATTATTATTAATTAGACTTGTATGCCGCCCCTCTCTGAGGTCCCAAACATATGTATGTATGTTTATACATACATACATACATACATACATGCATGCATACATACATACATAAATAAATACATCTATCCATTTATCTATCTAGCTCTATCATCCATCCATCCATCACCTTTCTCTCTCTTTCTTTCTCTCTCTCTCTCTCTCATATCTATCTACCTACCTACCTACCTATCATCTACCTATCATCTATCTATCTACCATGTCTACACTACCATCTATCTATCTATCTATCTATCTATCTATCTATCTATCTATCTATCTATCTATCTATCTATCTATCTCTATATTTCTCTATCTTATCTTATCTATCTGTCTGTCTGTCTGTCTGTCTGTCTATCTATCTATCTACAGTATCTATATCTATCTATCTATCCCTCCCTCCCTCCCTCAACCCCTCAGCCTTCCATCCTTCTGAGGAGGGTCAAACCCCAGACCCCAGATTGTTGGGGGCAAGAGGCTGATTCTGCAAAACCGCTTAGAGAGTGATATAAAAGCTCTATGAAGCGGTATATAAGTCTAAGGGCTATTGCTTTTCCTTCCTTCCTTCCTTCCTTCCTTCCTTCCTCCCTCCCTCCCTCCCTCCCTCAGCCTTCCCTCCTTCCAAGGTGGGTCAAATGAGGACCCAGATTGTTGGGGGGCAACAGACCGATTCTGTAAACCTCGTAGAGAGGGCTGTAAAACCACTAGGAAGCAGTATATAAGTCTAAGTGCTATTGCTATTTGGAAAATCGGTGGCAGGCTAAAGTCTCTAACTCCAATTGATGGCCACCATTTGGAGTTAGAGACGTTGGCTTGCCAATCAGTGGCCTTCAAGCCCCCCCCCAATGGCCCACTCAACCAAATGGGGCCCCACCCACATTCCCCCAACCTACCGGCGCCTTGTCGCGACCCGCCTTCCCCGAATGTAATCAAACATCACTTGCTAAGTAGCAAATAAATCTCTCTGTGCCTTAAGCCGCACAGCGAGATCATGTAAATGCAAATGAGAAGATAGGAGATCAAGCTGTGGTTTAGACTTAAACATATAAGTCTATAACATATAAAACTTTAAATTATTATTATTATTATTATTATTATTATTATTATTATTATTATTATTATTATTAATTAGATTTGTATGCCGCCCCTCTCTGGAGACTCAAAATATATCACGATGTAGGTGATATATTTCGAACAGTTTTTTAAATTAAATATATATATAGAGAGAGAGAATTTTTAATTAACTATAAGATATAAGATTAAAATGTAGATAAAAGAGATTTTATTATTCTTTACATTGTTGTAACCTTTTGTAGTAAGACGGTGAGGGAAAAATTAATTAATTTAGAATTTTAAGAATTGCTAACATTGTATAACATTGGCTTTGCTGGGGGTCATTGCTCAGCATTGGCTTTGCTGGGGGTCATTGCTCAGCATTGGCTTTGCTGGGGGTCATTGCTCAGCATTGGCTTTGCTGGGGTCATTGCTCAGCATTGGCTTTGCTGGGGGTCATTGCTCAGCATTGGCTTTGCTGGGGTCATTGCTCAGCATTGCTATTGTGTTTATAACTATATATTGTTTTATTTTATGGTGGAGAAAAAATAAAAAATCTGTGGTTTGGTTAGGGTAGCGGGGATGTATCGGGGATGTATCGGAAGGAGGGAGCGGGGTTGGTATGGAGCAAGAGATTTCTGGAAGTGGTCTGATCACCAGGACCCATTATTTATTTTTTTATTTTGTCCAATACACAATAATACTCAATGAAGGTTATAGAGGATATAGAAGAGAAGAAATATGAGATATAGGAGAGACTATAGGACAGGGGACGGAAGGCACTCTAGTGCACTTATGTACGCCCCTTACTGACCTCTTAGGAATCTGGAGAGGTCAACCATGGATAGTCTAAGGGTAAAGTTCTAGGCTGCATCAACAGAGGGATAGAATCAAGATCATGTGAAGTGTCAATACCACTTTATAAGGCCTTGGTAAGGCCACACTTGGAATACAGCATTCAGTTTTGGTCGCCACGATGCAAAAAGGATGTTGAGACTCTGGAAAGAGTGCAGAGAAGAGCAACAAAGAGGATCAGGGGACTGGAGGCTAAAACATGTGAAGAACAGTTGTAGGAACTGGGTAAATGTCTACCCAGGAAGGAAGGAATGAAAGAAGGAAGAAAAAGAAAGAGGAAAGGAAGGAAGGAAGTAAAAGAAAGAGGAGAGAAAGGAAGGAAAGAGGGGAGGAAGGAAAAGAGAGAAAGAGAAAGAAGAAGAGGAAGAGAGAAAGAGAAAAATAAACTGGACAGGACATCTTGGAAAAAAATAGATGGAGTCAGTTTTAATTAGAATGGCGAGGTGGGAAATAAGGCAGGTGAAATAACATCTTAATGACTTTTAATGACGTTTAATGAAGTTATCCGCTCTCGAGGACAGCTGGGGGGGGGCAGGAAGGAGGATGTTCCTACCCAGGGAATTCACTATTCTACGTTGAATCAGGGCAGGATGAGACGAGACACGCCATTGGTTTTTGACGGCAAAATTTTAAAACAAAATGAGAGAGGTTGTCATTTGATCCGGATTTGGGGATCCCCCACCCCCCAAATTGTGCTTTAGATGTTTACGTCTAAATAAAATCCCCTCCAATTTGACTCAGGCAGAGAGATGGACATACTAGTCTGCTAGTCCAGCCCTCTGCTTTGAGCAGGAGACCGGGGAGAATTCTGTTTATTTATCTATCTATGTATCTATGTATCTATGTAACTATGTATGTATGTATGTATGTATGTATGTATGTATGTATGTATGTATCATCTATCTATCTATCTATCTATCTATTTATTTATCTATCTATTTATTTATCTATCTATCTATCTATCTATCTATCTATCTATTTACTTATCTATCTATTTATTTATCTATCTATTTATTTAGTTTACTTATCCATCTATCCATCTATCCATCTATCCATCTATCCATCTATCCATCTATCCATCTATCCATCTATCCATCTATCCATCTATCCATCTATCCATCTATCCATCTATCCATCTATCCATCTATCCATCTATCCATCTATCCATCTATCTATCTATCTATCTATCTATCTATCTATCTATCTATCTATCTACTTATCTATCTATTTATTTATCTATCGATTTATCTATCTATCTATTTATTTATTTACTTATCTATCTATCTATCTATCTACCTACCTACCTATTTATTTATTTATTTATCTATCTATTTATCTATCTATCTATTTATTTATTTACTTATCTGTCTGTCTGTCTATCTGTCTGTCTGTCTGTCTATCTATTTATTTAGTCAAGTACGTATTGGCAGTATACAAAGATATAACAACTTTATATACATCATACTGGTAAGAGAAAAACATTAGGACAGGGGACGGAAGGCACGCTGTTGCACTTATGCACGCCCCTTACTGAGCTCTTAGGAATCGGGAGAGGTCAACAGTGGATAGTCTAAAAGGGGTAAAGTTTTGGGGGTCAGGTGATGATGCTACAGAGACTGGTAGTGAGTTTCAGGCATCAACTACTCGGTTACTAAAGTCGTATTTCCCACAGTCGAGTTTGGAGCGGGTTTACTTTAAGAGTGTATCTGTTGTGTGCTCATGTGCTGTTGTGGCTGAAGCTAAAGTAGTCATTGACAGCAGAAGGATGTCGTAGCAGATGATTTTATGGGCTATGATTAGGTCGTGTTTAAGGCGACGTAGTTCTAAGCTTTCTAAACCTGGGATTGTGAGCCTAGTTGCGTAGGGGATTCTTTCGTGAGTGGAGGAGTGGAGGGCTCTTCTCGTAAAGTATCTCTGGACATTTTCTAGAGTGTTGATGTCCAAAATGCGGTGTAAGTGCAGAAATGGAACAAAAAGTAAAGTTTGTGGCACGACAAAACCTCCGGTGTTTCTTCAAGCATCAAGTCAAGGAAAAGATCAATGGTTGAACCCAAAAGAAAGTTGGCCCAGTCAAGGCAAATATGTCAGAGTCGAACGAAAAAAAGCTTTAATGAAGCTTGAAGAGAGACACAACAGCCAGTAACCACGGACCCCGGTTTTATTTAGTTTTCAAATTAACTCTCTTTCTCTCCCATGTTGTCTCTCGGGGTGGTTGTGGGGGCTTTGTGGTTCATTGACACACACCCACACCCACAGCCCCCATTGTCCTTTTTCTCTTGACCGAGATCTCCATGGTGAAGCCAAGCAGAGATTAGCAGCTTAGCCATTTGGAAAGTTTGGCTTTGAAAAAACAAAACAAAACCAAACCTCGAGGTTGCAAATCCCTCCGGCAAAAAGAGGCATCAAATAATGTTTTTTTTCCAGGTTTCCTCTAACCGTGGGTTTCAAGATCAAGCCCACCCACAGGTAGTGGCTGTTGTGGTGGTTGTTAAGAAATGAACTCACAAAACTCTGTGTGTGTCAGATAGGAGTCTTTTTTTTCCTCTTCTCTTCTCTAAATTCTCTTCTTCATTCCATCTCTTCTCTTCTTTTCTCTTCTCTTCTTTAAATTCTCTTCTCTTCCCCTCCCTCCTTTGCTTCTACTCTCCCCTCCCCTCTCCTCCTCTTCTCCTCCTGTTCTCTCTTCCCTTCTTTTCTTCTCCACTCCTATTCTCTCTTCTCTTCTCTTCTCCATTCCATCTCTTCCCTTCCCTTCTCTTCTCTAAATCTCTTATCTGAATTCTCTTCTCTTCCCCTCCCTCCTCTACTTTTCCTCTCCTCTCCCCTCTCCTCCTCCTCTTCTCTTTTTTATTATTATTATTTATTGGATTTGTATGCCGCCCCTCTCCGCAGATTCGGGGCGGCTAACAACAGAATAAAAACAGCATGTAAATCCAATACAAAACAGCTAAAAAACCCTTAATTCTAAAACTAAACATACATACAAACAATCATACCATGCATAAATTGTAAAGGCTTAAGGGGAAAGAATATCCCAATTCCCCCATGCCTGACGGCAGAGGTGGGTTTTTAGAAGCTTGCGAAAGGCGAGGAGGGTGGGGGCAATTCTAATCTCCGGGGGGAGTTGGTTCCAGAGGGTTGGGGCCACCACAGAGAAGGCTCTTCCCCTGGGGCCCGCCAAACGACGTTGTTTTGTTGACGGGACCCGGAGAAGGCCCACTCTGTGGGACCTAACCGGTCGCTGGGATTCGTGCGGCAGAAGGCGGTCTCGTAGATACCCTGGTCCGGTGCCATGAAGGGCTTTATAGGTGATGACCAATACTTTGAATTGTGACCGGAAATTGATCGGCAACCAGTGCAGACTGCGGAGTGTTGGTGTAACATGGGCATTTTTAGGAAAGCCTATGATTGCTCTCGCAGCTGCATTCTGCACGATCTCTTCTCCTCCCCTCCTTCTGTTCTCTCTTCCCTTCCCTTCTCTTCTCTTCTTCTCCCCTCCTTCTCTTCTCCCTTTTCTTCCCTTCTCTTTTCTTCCCTTCCCTTCCCTCTTCCCTCCCTACTTCCTTCTCCTCTCCTTTCTTTTCTCTTCTCTTCCCCTCCCCTTTTCCCCTCCCCTCCTCTCCTCTCCCATCCCATCCCATTATTCTTTTCTATTCTCTGTTCTGTTTTCTTCCTGTTCTGTTCTGCATTCCAGCTTGTGTTGATCAAAACCTTTCCCACAAACAAGCCCCTCACTTAACAACAGCAAACAAACCAATATGCTTAACCAACATGGGGGGGAGGAGTCGTAAATTGGGCAGGTCTCACTTAAAAACGGCTTCGCTTAGTGATGGAATTACTGACCCCAATTGTGATCATAAACCCGGGATTACAATCTGTGCGATCCTAAAGGTTAGGGGCCCTGCCAAGGATACCCATCGATGGGTAACTCTGAGTTTTGCCTTCCTCTTTGCAGCCAGAACTTGGGAAGCCCCGTAGAAGTAACTACACTCTTCCGGGTTATGACTTTAACTACGGATTGTATTTACACGGAATGGACGGAGGCGTCCCTGAAGGTAAGCTGGTTTGATAATGCTGATCACAGTTAGATCCGTGCATGCGAAAGAAGCTGGAGAAACATTGGGGTGTGTTTGTCACCCACCTTCAACTCCAGAAAGTTTCAACCTCTTCACTTTTTTAAAAAAAGATGTTGACACTCTGGAAAGGGGAAAGAGAAGAGCAATGGAAGGGACCTTGAAGGGCATCTAGTCCAGCCCCCTACCCATGCAGGAGACCAATACAGTGGTACCTCATCATACGAACTTAATTGGTTCCAGGAGGAGGTTCGTAAGGTGAAAGGTTGGTAAGACGAAACAATGTTTCCCGTAGGAATCAATGTAAAAGCAAATAATGTGTGCAAATCCTTCAGGAAAATCCCAAACTTTAGAAGGGAGGCGAACAGAGGGCAGGGAAGAGCAGCCAAAGGGGGCGGGTGGAAGAAGCAAGGCTAGGCTGAAGGGTGAGTGGGAAAGTAGAAAGGCAAGGGGGGCGCCCCTCCCTTTTCTTTCTTCAAAAGACACCCTTTCAGTGCCTCTGCAAGCACGCTGTTCTCTGCAAACTTTTTCCTCCCCCAAGCTGCCCCTCCCTCCTCCCTTTTCTTTCTTCAAAAGACACCGTTTCAGTGCCTTTGCAAGCACATTGTTCTCTGCAAACTTTTTCCTCCCCCAAGCTGCCCCTCCCTCCTCCCTTTTCTTTCTTCAAAAGACACCCTTTCAGTGCCTTTGCAAGCACATTGTTCTCTGCAAAATCTTTCCTCCAAGCTGCCCCTCCCTTTTCTTTCTTCAAAAGACACCCTTTCAGTGCCTTTGCAAGCACGTTGTTCTCTGCAAAATCTTTCCTACTCCAAGCAGCCCCTCCCTTTTCTTTCTTCAAAAAAGGGGGAAAAAAGAAACCCCTTCATCCCAGCAGCAGCTGCTTGGGTTCGTAAGGTGAAAATAGTTCGGAAGAAGAGGCAAAAAAATCTTAAACACTGGGTTCGTATCTTGAAAAGTTCGTTAGAAGAGGCGTTCGTAAGATGAGGTACCACTGTACTAGGGATTCGAACTGCTGAACTGCCTACTTTTCTAAGTCGACAAGCTCAGTATCTTAGCCCCCCACGCCCCCTAGTCAGGATTACAAAGAGGTTTAGGGGATTGGATGGATCCTACAATGAATGTTTAGGGCACGGGTGAAATTCAAGCTTTTTCCCCTACCGGTTCTTTGGGCGTGGCTTGGTGGGCATGGGAGGGGAAGGGTACTGTAAAATCCCCATTCCTGGGGGGAGGATACTGCAAAATCCCTATTCCTTGGTTTGGGAAGGAGAGGTGTGTTAAGGAGTGTGCAGAACCCTTGAGTTTTCAAGGACTTGCACAGAGGAAAATGTGGGATTCCAGGAGATACGAGTAACTATTCAGTCAAACAAGACAGATAGATTAAAGTGTATAAAATAATGTTTGCTTTCAAGTTAAACAGTCAATGTCTCTCAATACAAGTCTGTCTTTGTCTTACATATCAGACATACACCACAGCTTACAAATACATTAAACTACCATCAAACACACAGAACTTACTACATCAGTCACCATGAATCAGCAGAAAGAACAGGGAGAGTAGAGAACCATGCTTTCTGGCTCCCTCTTGTGGCAATTTGCAACACTATCTCTTAAAGCTATATTACTTCAATACACATAGACATTAATTATCGTCTTGTTTATATATTGACAACCCAACCGTTTTGTACATAGTGCAAACAAGGGGCCTTCTTGTAATGTCCGCGGTTTCTCCTTGACTCTTTTTTCCAGCCATCTGCCACTGGCACGTCATGAAGCCCAGGATTATTTTGGAGAAGGAGAAACCCCGTGATTACATGACCACCAACCTCCACGCGGTCAAGGAGGGCTACGTCACGGCCCACGAGCAGAACCTGTACCGCAAGCTGAAGGACTTCCATGTCAATGTGGAGGACGAACGTCGGTTCAAGAGGAACCCTCCTAAAGTCCCTCCGGACATGACGTATGGAAAACCACCACGGTGAGAGGCAGAGGGGTTCCCACCAAAGGGTTTGGGGCAAGGGCGGGCTGCCCCCGGTATGCCTGGGATCGCCGTTACAGTAGCGGAAATGGCGATGCGTGCGCATCTGCAAGTCCCCGCCAGGAGAATGAGCGCCTCGCACACCCCTGTGTGAGATGTTGCTTCCGTTGTGTTATACATTATAGGTGTTATGTTATGTTTTGTGTTATGTGTTATGTGCTGTGTGCTGTGTGCCATGTGCTATGTGTATGTTATGTGTTGTGTTATGTGTAATGTTATGTGTTATGTGTTATGTGTTATGTGTTATGTGCTGTGTTTGTGTTTGTGATGTGTGATGTGTGATGTGTGATGTGTGATGTGTTTGTGTGATGTGTTGTGTTATGTGTTAGTGTTATGTGTTATGTGTTTGTATTATGTTATGTTGTTGTTTGTTGTTGTTTTATTGTTTTGTTTATTTAAATGGGCGGCCAGAAATTGAAATAATAACTCAATAACTCAATAATAAGTAACATTTTAGTTATTTCTTTATTTACATTCATTCTATCATACATATGAATTCATTCATTCATTCATTGTTGTTGTTGTTGTTATTATTATTGCTGTTGTTGTTGTATTTTTATATATTTGATTATTTCACCTCTACCGGTAGCAAACGGCCTCTTTTCCAGCCCACCGTGGAAAATTCGTCGTTCTTGGTGTAAGTGCTCGGTGATAGATTTCGTTTTAAAAAGCTAATTGGTACTAAAGATTTTATTCCCCTCGTTTCAATAAAAGTAAGAGGAAAGGTAAGAGGGGAGAGTTATTGGCGGGCAGGAGCCGGTGATTAAAGAGGCAACCCGCCAGCAAATGGCACCCATTTGCATATGCAAATGGGATGGATTTTAAAATGGTCTTTAATGACCATTTTCATCGGCGGCATTAACATTAATTGCACCCGTATGAAAATGAGGCGTTGGGGCGGCTGTGGGCTGCCAAACCTCTGGCCATAAAGCTTTATCTTGATTACAACTAGCCATCATGGCTATGACAAGGATTGCCAATGGCAAACAAAGAGCTTTTAAGCCGGGGTGGGGCAAATGGACCCCCCCTCCCGACAGGCTGCCCAAAACCGGGCTCCAAATTTGCTTTATTTCTTCATCAACAGAGGTTAAGTGACTGCCCGAGAAAAACCCTTCAAGGGCCACAGATCCCCGGTTTTCGTATTAATAAATAACATGGGGGCATCTATTCCAACGGGGCAAAAATGGCAAATAATTTTGGCCCAACAGCTGGGGGGGGGCTATTCATTTCCAGTTATTACCCGCCCCTCCCCATCTGATTTAATCGCTGCCTTTTAGGTCGGCTGGCCTGCGGCGTTTATTCCCGCGCTTTAAAAACAGGGTGTAGATCAAAGCTCGTTATTGGATTATTATGACCACTTTGGGCTTTATACAAAAAAACCCTACAACAACCCAGGAAGGAGAAAGGGGGGTGTTAAAGAAGGAGTCAAGCTATTCTCCAAAGTACCTGAAGGTAGGACACAAAGCAATGGGTGGAAACTAAACACGCAGAGAAGCAATGTAGATCTAAGGAGAAACTTTCTGACAGTGAGAACAATTAATCCGTGGAACAACTTGCCACCAGAAGTTGTGAATGCTCCAACGCTGGAAGTTTTTAAGACGATGTTGGGCAACTATTTGTCTGAAGTGGTGTAGGGTTTCCTGCTTAAGCAGGGGGTTCGACTAGAAGACCTCCAAGGTCCCTTCCAATTCGGTTATTTGTTTTTTCTAACTTCTCCGTCGCTTTTTAACAAGTTATCTTCCTTTTTGCTCTTTACATGGAGGCAGCCAGCAACCCGTCTTGTAGTTTTTTACCTTTCACATCCCATCATCATCATCATCATCATCATCATCATCATCATCATATACTGCTCAAAAAAAAATAAAGGGAACACTTGAACAACACGAGTCTACAGAGAGGGGCGGCATGCAAATCCAATAAATAAACACAATATAACTCAAAGTAAATCAAACTTCTGTGAAATCAAACTGTCCACTTAGGAAGCAATACTGATTGACAATCCATTCCACCTGCTGTGGTGCACATTCAACTTTGCACAGAACAAAGTATTCAATGAGAATATTTCATCCATTCAGATCTAGGATGTGTTCTTTGAGTGCTCCCTTGATTTTTTTGAGCAGTGTAGAATTGGAAGGGACCTTGGAGGTCTTCTAGTCCGACCCCCTGCTTAGGCAGGAAACCCTACACTACTTCCGCCAAATAGTTATCCAACATCTGCTTAAAAACTTCCAGTGTTGGGGCATCCACAACTTCTGGAGGCAGGCAGTTCCACTGATCAACCGTTCAGACTATCAGGAAATGTCTCCTTAATCTCTTTGGCTTTCCTTCTTATTTGCCTTCCCGGCTGACAGAGGTCTTGTAAAAAGGACATTTTTCACATCTTCCTCTTCCTCCTCTTAAGTTTTGGACAGAGATCGATGGTCAGGGATGAAAGCTGGGAGGGGACAGATGGGAGGGGAGCAGATAATACACCGCTTCCCAGGAGCCCGATGGGGAGGCAGGTGGGCACCGTAGCCTATTCATCAGCCGCCAATGGCTGCTATCAAGGTCAGCGCTAACAAGATTCCCCCGCAGACCCCAAGCGGCTCCCACCGATCAGGTGGTGCAGTGCGCAGCACCGGGTTCCGATCTTGCCAAGGGTTGCCTCGCACAAAAAGAAGCCCCCAGATTTTTGCAACACAAGCTCCGTGTTTGCAAACAGGCTGCCTTAAAGAGGAGGGGGGGGAACGCCAGACAGCAGGGATGAAATGCTACCAGTTCGGGCACACCGGTAGCTGTGGCAGCTCAAGGCTGCGCCCAGATGTTTCTTTTTTCTTTTTGAACCCTCCACGCATGAGCAAAGCGTTCTGAGGGTGCGCGGAGGGCGAAAAAGCGCACGAGCAGAGCACAAGTGAAAATGCACAAGCGCACGAAGCATGCGCCTACAAAACCGATAGGGAAAGGAAGTAGATTTCACCACTGCGCAACAGGCCTCTGCGGGAAAGACGACTTCTGTGTTTAGTGCATGGCTTCAATTGGTTGGCTTTTGGGATGGTTGAAGTGGGTTGCATAACCTCTCTCTCCCTCCCTCTCTCTCATTTTCTCTTTTCTTCCTTCTTTCCCTCTCTCTCCCCCTCCTTTTCTCTCTTCCTCCCTCTCTCCCTCTCTCTCTACCGCCCTCCCTCTTCCTCCCTCCCTTTTCCTCCCTCCCTCCCTCTCTTCCCCCCTTCTTATCTCCCTCCCCCATCTCCCTCCCTCCTTTTATCTCTCCCCCTCTCTTCCTCCCCCTCCTTTTCTCTCTTCCTCCCTCTCTCCCTCCTTCCCTCCCTTCCTCTCTCCTTTTCTCTCTTCCTCCCTTCCTCTCTCCAGCTCTCCCTCCCTCCCCTTTTCCTCTCTTCCTCCTTTCCTCTCTCCCTCTCCCTCCTTTTCTCTCTTCCTGCCTCTCTCCCTTCTTTTCTCTCTTCCTCCCTCTCTTCCTCCCTTCCTTTCTCCCTCCCTCTCTCCTTTTCTCTAATCCTCCCTCTCTCCCTCCCTCCCTCCTTTTCTTCCTCTCTTCCTCCCTTCCTCTCTCCCTCTCCCTCCTTTTCTCTCATCCTCCCTCTCTCCCTCTCCCCCTCCCTCTCTCCTTTTCTCTAATCCTCCCTCTCTCCCTCCCTCCCTCCTTTTCTTCCTCTCTTCCTCCCTTCCTCTCTCCCTCTCCCTCCTTTTCTCTCATCCTCCCTCTCTCCCTCTCCCCCTCCCTCTCTCCTTTTCTCTCTCCCTCCCTCTCTCCCCTTATTATAAAGTTCATTCTGGCCATGCTTAGTTTCCCATCGCTGCCACCTCTTAATTCCTCTTGGCTGGGATTCATTTGCTCTTGGTTATTATCCCTACGCTGGGCCAGGAACGCCCAGCCTGTGCCATCAGTTCGGGCCTCAACTGTCAAGGTCTGAAAAAGAGGCGTTTTGTAAGTTGTTGAAAGTTTTTCCGAGGCAGCTGACACATCCTTCTCCCGAGCGCTGTGATGCCGCGTTTGTTCCCAGCTCCCTTTGCTCTCCCCCCGCCTGTTCTGCTCTCCTGCCGAGGTTTTAATTTTAACAAAACCGCTGTCTCTCGCGAAGGCAGCATCAACATCCATCTTCTGCCACTGAGCACTTTCTCTGCTGTCACCAAGATGTCCCAGGAAGAATAAGAATAGGAATTGGAGGAGCAGGAGGGGAAGAAGAAGAAGAAGAAGAAGAAGAAGAAGAAGAAGAAGAGGAAGAGGAAGAGGAAGAGGAAGAGGAAGAAGAGGAGGAGGAGGAAGAGAAAGAGGAAGAGGAAGAAGAACAAGGACAAGGAGGATGAGAAAGAAGAAGAAGAGGAAGAGGAAGAGGAAGAAGGAGGAGGAGGAGGAGGAGGGGAAGAGGAAGGAGAAGAAGAGGAAGAGGAAGGAGGAGGAGGAAGTGAGGAAGGAAGAGGAGGAGGAGAAGGAGAAGAAGAGGGAGAGGAAGAAGAAGAAGAAGAGGTAGAGGAAGAAGAAGAAGAAGAGGAAGAAGAAGGAGAAAGAGAAGAAGAAGAAGAAGAAGAGGAAGAAGAGGAAGAAGGAAAAAGAGAAGAAGAAGAAGAAGGAAGAAGAAGAAGAAGAAGAAGAAGAAGAAGAAGGAAGAAGAAGAAGAAGAAGAAGAAGAAGAAGAAGAAGAAGAAGAAGAAGAAGAAGAAGAAGAAGAAGAAGAAGACAGCCGCCCTCTGGCTATTCTGTCAAATTAATACCCACTGATGACCAATTATTTTGCCCGTCTATGCACATGGAGGTGTAACTAAAATCTGATTTGTCACACCCAAGGCTTTCCCCTTGAAACCCCTTTCAACCCTCGTGTTCAATAACCCTCCTAGGAGACTCCAATGTTCCTTGGGAAATTTTATCTCCCCGTTCAAGGGGGAAAAAATTAAAATGGTAATGGGGAGGGGTGACTTTTAATGAGCTCCGAGGCTGTGAGGGACCCATCCGCGGGAGGCTGTGTTCTAATCCCATAGAGATCTGCTTTGCCCCAAAAAGCGAATCACACCTGTCAGAAACGAACACGGGTGTACACCCCCCAAAAGTGTCAAGCCTTCTATTTGCAAATTATAACGATTGTTCCTTTTCATCTCGGATTCCATTTTTAGAGAGAAAAAGGGAAGGGAGGGAGAGAGACAGAGAGAGAGAGACAGAGAGAGAGAGACAGAGAGAGAGAGAAAGAGAGAGAGAGTGAGAGATGGAGAAGAGCTGGTTTATTCCTATCTATTAAAATATATATATATATGGGAGACTTTGTCATTCATTTCAAACTCTTGCAATTTTGATTTTAAAATACTGTTAATAGTTCATTATGGTTGGGTTTTAAAAAAAAACAACTTGTTTGGAAGTGGAAGGGAGCTCATTAAAAAAAATTGAGAGAGGGGGAGAAGGTTTCCAGAAAGCTCAGCTTAACTTCTTTGCCGCTCTAACTAGGGGGAAGAGGTGTTTTTTTTTAAAGTTGCTCAGTTAAAGACCTCCTGCCTCTTGAAAATTATTTAGCAGAGGAGTTTATTAAAAATACAAAAGGAGGGAGGAAGAGGTTGCTGGTGGTGTAAGGGAGCGGTTTTGAAAGCATGCATAAATACATTTTTAGAAGGTCTAATGAGAAGAGGGTCCTGTAGGTATTTCTTCTCTTCCAAGAGCCGTTCAAAAAAAGATGGGCGGGTGAATGGATGGATGGATGGATGGATAGATAGATAGGTAGGTGGGTAGGTAGGTAGGTAGATAATGAATGGAGATGGCTGCCGATCGGTTTCCGGTCACAATTCAAAGTGTTGGTAATGACTTTTAAAGCCCTACATGGCATTGGGCCAGAATACATCCGGAACCGCCTTCTACCGCAGGAATCCCAGCAGCCGATAAGGTCCCACAGAGTTGGCCTTCTCCGGGTCCCATCGACCAAACAATATCGTTTGGCGGGCCCCAGGGGAAGAGCCTTCTCTGTGGCGGCCCCGGCCCTCTGGAATCAACTCCCCCCAGAGATTAGAACGGCCCCCACCCTCCTTGTCTTTCGCAAATTACTCAAGACCCACCTTTGTCGCCAGGCATGGGGGAGTTCGGATATTCCTTCCCCCTAGGCCATTACAAGTTATGTATGGTATGTTTGTGTGTATGCTTGGTTTTTTATAATAAGGGTTTTTTAGTTGTTTTATTAAATTGGATTGTTACATGTTGTTTTTTTTATCATTGTTGTTAGCAGCCCCGAGTCTGCGGAGAGGGGCGGCATACAAATCCAATAAATAATAATAATAATAATAATAATAATAATAATAATAATAATGGATAGATATAGACAGGCAGCTAAATGATAAATAACTAGGATGGATGGATGGATGGATGAAAGAATTATTGTTGTTGCTATTATTGTTGTTGTTGTTGTTGTTATTATTATTATTATTATTATTATTATTATTATTATTATTATCATCTTCTTGTCCATGCCCATGGATTTCAAATTTTGGAACTCTGACTCCATCGGCCAAAGTTATTATTAATCCTACTTGATTTTTCTCTTGTTTTCAATTTCAATTTTATTTGATTCACAGACATGTTTACTTTTATCTCAGCTACCTAGCCTTCTAAACAGCAGTTGGGAATTGATCTTCTCTGGGACTGAGCGGTTGGGTTCGCCTTGCAGTCCGAGGGACTTGCAGGAGTCTCCTCCAGCACCAGGGTTCAAAGGCCTCCATTCTTTGGCGCTCAACTTTTCTAATGTCCAAATTTTCACAGCCACACATTGCAACCAGGAAAAACCACAGCCTGGACTATACGTGATTGTGTTGGCAGGGTGATGTCTCTGCTTTTGGACTAATACCTGGCTTCATAAAGAAAACCCTTGAACACAAAACTCTAGTATCTTTTCCCCTTGTTGGCCTTACCACTACAAACATGTCAGGGGCTCCAACCGCTGTTTCATTTGGGGGTCTTTCTCTGTGCATGTAAATAGTTGCCCTTCTTCTCTTTCGCCCACAGCTTATTTTGCTCCTGGCGTGACTTTTATTGCTAATTATGTCTTGCCACATGCTTCGGAGAGGCTTAATCTCTGCTCATGTTGGCTAATGATGTTACGAGCTTGATCAAGTGCCTATCCATCCCAAGGGTATGCTCTTAGAGAAAGCTTTTTCACAAGCTGGGGGTTGGTGCGAGGAAGGGGCGGGGTGCCCCATGGATCACATACCCTGGCTGTGGGCATGCAGAAAATTGTGTGTGTATATATATATATATATATATATATATATATATATATATATATATATATATATATATTTGTTTTCGTAAATTTTCACGGGTATATGTATGTAGATTGTTCTGAGTTCGGGTTTTGCCCTGTGTAATATTTTGCATGTTTATGCGACGTTTCGGTGAAATCCCATTCACCATCATCAGGCTGGAGTTCCAATCTTTGTGTTTTTGCAAATGAATATTATATATATATATATATATATATATATATACCCGCCCATGCAAAACATTACACAGGGCAAAACCCGAACTCAGAACAATCTACATATATATATTACGAAAACAAATATATATATATATATATATATATATATATATATATACATACACACACACACACACACACACACACACATATATATCTACATATATACACACACACACACACAATCTACATATATATATTACGAAAACAAATATATATATATATATATATATATATATATATATACATACACACACACACACACACACACACACACACACAGATACATGGATAGAGAGAGATAGATATACATAGATACATGGATAGATAGATAGATAGATAGATAGATAGATAGATAGAGAGAGAGAGAGATACATGGATAGATGATAGATAGATAGATAGATAGATAGATAGATAGATAGATAGATAGATAGATGATATATAGATAAAGATAGAGAGATACATAGATACATGGATAGATAGATTAGATAGATAGATAGATTGATAGATAGATTGATAAGATAGAGAGAGAGAGAGATACATAAATACATGGATAGATAGATAGATAGATAGATAGATAGATAGATAGATAGGTAGAGAGAGAGAGAGAGAGAGAGATACATGGATAGATAGATAGATAGATAGATTTATTGATTGATAGAGATAGAAAGATAGATAGAGAGAGAGAGAGAGAGAGAGAGATACATGGATAGAGAGAGAGAGAGAGAGATACATCGATAGAGAAAGAGAGAGAGAGAGAGAGAGAGAATCGGCACACTAGGTGCTGTGCCAAAAGACCTCAGCCAGCATTTGAAAACAATAAACATTGACAAAAACCATGATCTGTCAGTTGCAAAAGGCTGCCATGCTTGGATCTGCGCGCATCATATGAAAATACATCACACAGTCCTAGACGCTTGGGAAGTGTTCGACTTGTGATATTGTGATATGAAATCCAGCATATCAATCTTTTTTGCTTTGTATTACTGTTGTTTGTGAATAAAATAATAATTATAATAACAACAACAACAACAAGAGTTTGAGTCTTCTATTCCAACCCCCTAAAAGTGTATAAAATCATACATGGGATAGAAAAGGTGGATAGAGAAAAATTATTTTCTCTTTCACACAATACTAGGACAAGGGGGCCCTCCCTAAAGCTCATAGGTAAGAAAGTAAGGACAAATCAAGGGGAATATTTCTTCACCCAGAGGGTCGTTGGTTTATGGAATTCCCTTCCAGAAGAGGTCATGACAGCTGTTGGCCTTGATAGCTTCAAGGCAGGATTAGACAGATTCAGGGATGCCAAGTGTATCCATGGTTATTGAAATTGATGTCCATGTGCCACCTCTCTGTTGGTTGAGGCAGGCAGGATTCCCTCGGGTCCCATTTGTTGGGGGTCAAGGGAAAGGGAGGGTCTTGCCTTCTCTTTCTGCTCAAGATCCCCATGGACAATTGGGGGGCCACTGTGTGACACAGAATGCTGGACTCGATGGGCTTTGGCCTCATTCAGCATGGCTCTTCTTAGGTTCTTATGTACACTACTTCAGACAAATGGTTATCCGGTTTTTCTGATTAAGAATGGAGGTAGGGAATTCAGTTGTTGGATGATTCCAAGATCAAACCCATTGTAAGAGTCTGGTTTGCAGTTACAGTCACTGACGTTCTTCTAACCTTTGTCCACTTTCCTTCTAAAACATGTTTTCCAGGCCTTCAACGCCTTTCTTCGACTTGCTGCAGCACAAATACCGAGAGGTTTGGATGGATGAGCAGAGGGCAGTCATCAAAGCTGAAAAAGCTGAGAAGAAACAAAAGGTCAGGTGACTTTTAGAAGGCCTTTCGGTTTGCTGACCCTCTTTCTCAAAGACCGTTCCATCTTGTAGACACAGGTTGGACTTCTCAAGAACTGATAAAGTCGCTCAGATCCGGGCCGACCTCGACTCCAATTGTAAAACAGAGTCGACTGACAACGAGTCAGTCGAGGTGACTGGGGCACGTACTTGTCCACCTGTCTGGGAAGAGTTTGATCTGGTGACACCTGATGAAGTGGACAAGGCCATTGGAGCTGTGAGTTCCGCCACCTGTTTACTGGATCCGTGTCCCTCCTGGTTGGTTTCGGCCAGCAGGGAGGTGACACGGAGCTGGGCCCAGGAGATTACCAACGCTTCCTTGGGGAGGGGAGTTTTTCCAACACTCTATAAAGAAGCGCTCGTGCGCCCCCTTTTCAAGAAGCCCTCCCTGGACCCAGCTGTACTTAATAACTATCGTCCAGTCTCCAACCTTCCCTTTATGGGGAAGGTTGTTGAGAAGGTGGTGGCACTCCAGCTCCAGCGGTCCTTGGAAGAAGCCGATTATCTAGGTCCCCAGCAGTCGGGCTTCAGGCCCGGTTACAGCACAGAAACCGCTTTGGTCGCGTTGATGGATGATCTCTGGCGGGCCCGGGACAGGGGTTTATCCTCTGTCCTGGTGCTTCTTGACCTCTCAGCGGCTTTCGATACCATCGACCATGGTATCCTTCTGCACCGGCTGGAGGGGTTGGGAGTGGGAGGCACTGTTCTTCAGTGGTTCTCCTCCTACCTCTCTGGCCAGTCGCAGTCGGTGTTAGTGGGGGGTCAGAGGTCGGCTCCGAGGTCTCTCCCTTGTGGGGTGCCTCAGGGGTCAGTCCTCTCCCCCCTGCTATTCAACATCTACATGAAACCGCTGGCTGAGATCATCCAAGGACATGGGGTGAGGTATCATCAATACGCCGATGATACCCAGCTTTACATCTCCACCCCATGCCCAGTCAACGAAGCGGTGGAAGTGATGTGCCGGTGCCTGGAGGCTGTTGGGGCCTGGATGGGTGTCAACAGACTCAAGCTCAACCCGGACTCAAGACGGAGTGGCTGTGGGTTATGCCTCCCAAGGACAATCCCATCTGTCCGTCCATCACCCTGGGGGGGGAATCATTGCCCCCCTCAGAGAGGGTCTGCAACTTGGGCGTCCTCCTCGATCCACAACTTGGGCGTCCTCCTCGATCCACAGCTCACATTAGAAAACCATCTCTCAGCTGTGGCGAGGGGGGCGTTTGCCCAGGTTCGCCTGGTGCACCAGTTGCGGCCCTATCTGGACCGGGACTCATTGCTCACAGTCACTCATGCCCTCATCACCTCGAGGTTCGACTACTGTAATGCTCTCTACATGGGGCTACCTCTGAAAAGTGTTCGGAAACTTCAGATCGTGCAGAATGCAGCTGCGAGAGCAGTCATGGGCTTACCTAGGTATGCCCATGTTTCACCATCACTCCGCAGTCTGCATTGGCTGCCGATCAATTTCCAGTCACAATTCAAAGTGTTGGTTATGACCTTTGAAGCCCTTCATGGCATCGGACCAGAATACCTCCGAGACCGCCTCCTGCCGCACGAATCCCAGCGACCGATTAGGTCCCACAGAGTGGGCCTTCTCCGGATCCCGTCAACTAAACAGTGTCGGTTGGCGGGCCCCAGGGGAAGAGCCTTCTCTGTGGCGGCACCAGTTCTCTGGAACCAACTCCCCCCAGAGATTAGAACTGCCCCTACTCTTCCTGACTTCCGTAAACTCCTTAAAACCCACCTTTGCTGTCAGGCATGGGGGAAATAAGACATCTCCCCCTGGGCATGTTTAAATTGTGTATGGTATGCTTGTGAGTGTGTCTGTTAGTATATGGGGTTTTCTTTTAAATCTTAAATGTTTTAAACTTGCTCGGATTATTTATGATTTGTTTTCTCTGCTGTGAGCCGCCCCGAGTCCTCGGAGAGGGGCGGCATACAAATCTAAATAATAAATAAATAAATAAACTTGTCCAACCTGTTGAACCATAAGCTGGTTCCACTTGATGTAGAGGGGACAACCTCAAGGTCACTGTTTCTCAATCTTAGGGAGACCTTAAATATGTGGACTTCAGCTCCCAGCCAACATGCATGGACTTCAACTCCCATCATGGTGCCTGTGGAATTCTGGGAATTGGAGTCCATACGTCGTAAGTAGTGATGGGCGAACTGAACCCGCACAATTCGGGTCCGTACTGAATTTTGGGGTGTTCGGTATGCCGAACCCGAACCTGAAAATTTTCCAAACTTCGGGCAAAGTTCAGAGTCGTGTTCGGCGTTTGGAGCTTTGACGTCACCGGCAGGTTGCTAAGGACACCAAGGTGATCACTTCCTGGATTCCATGGAATCCAGGAAGTGATCACCTTGGCATCCTTAGCAACCTGCCGGTGATTTCAAAGCTCCGCCCCCGGAATCTCTTCATGGGAGGGATTCCCCGTTCGGGTTTGAGTTCGGGTTCGGCCGAATTTTTGCGTAAAATTCGGCTGAACTTGCCCATCACTAATCTTAAGAGTTATCCAGGTTCAGAAACTGGTCTAAATCAGAGGTCTTCAAATGTGGCCACTTTAAGGCTTGTGGACTTCAACTCCCAGAATTCTCCAGCCAGCTATGCGATGCTATGCGATGCTATGCGATGCTACGCGATGCTATACTATTGTTAGTAGGATGTACAAAACAGTTGGGCTGGCAATATATAAATAAGCCAACCATGAATATTTGTTTGTATTGACGTACTATAGCTTTAAGAGGTAGTGTTACAAATTGCCATAAGGGGGAGCCAGAAAGCATGATTTTCTCTCTCTGCTCTCGCTGTTCTTTCTGCTGATTCACTCTGACTGATGTAGTAAGCTCGATGATAGTTTGATGTGTTTGTAAGCTGTAATGTATGTCTGATACATAAGACAAAGTAAGGCCTGTAATATTATTGCATTGGGAGATATTGACTGTTTAATTTGACTGTGCTAATTCTAAAGTAAGCACTATTTTATACACTTTAATGTAGCTGATTTATATAACTGAATCATTATTCATATCTCCTGGATATCTGCTGGAATTCCACGTTTCTTTTGTTCATGTGCATCCTTGACAACTCAGGGGTCACTCTGCACATTCCTTAACAGCTATGCTATGCTATGCTGGCTGGAGAATTCTGGAAGCTGAAGTCCACAAGTCTTAAAGTTGCCAAGTTTGGGGACGCCATGGTTTAAGTGGTCTGATCTCTTCTTTGATGGCATTGCAAAACATCCCCTGGGGTTGTTGTCGTTGTTTAGTCACTCTTCCTTTCGAGTTAATGGCCTGGGTTTTCTTTCTTCTGGGTCATTTATTACCTTGTTTTTGATGTCCTTTGAAAGGAAAAGCTAGGTCTTCCAATGACCCGGTTATCAAATGTGTTAGATGATCCCAGCATGCGTGGCAGGCTAATTATGTAGCATAAATAGAAATAATCAGATATCTTCTTCAAGGAGTAGCTCATCTTTTGTGAGGAACCGGCCAGCAAACATATTGTAAGGCACCTGCGTGTATTTGGAGATAAGATTTCTTAATTTCCAAACGCTTCAGCATGGGAGGCAAAAGCTGCTGTTTCCAGCTTTGGAAATGTCCGCTGTCCTCACCATGTTTCTGTTGTGGTTGGCTCGCATCCAGCTCCTTTGATCATGGACTTTGAGGAGAATGAACTGGGTCCATCTGTGTATCATAGGCCAGTGTGCTTTCGAGAGGAATCAGCGAGGGAAAGAGGGCCTGGGGAACCTCCAGAGACTGCAGAGCCTCCAGCTGTGGTAATGTTTGAGTCAGATAAGGAGGGAGATATTGTGGACCCAATATTAGATGCTAGGGTAAGAAGAATACAAGGGAGGCAAGAATATCTGCAGCAACGTAGATCCAGGCATTGAATACTTCCATGCACAGCTTGTCATTACTGGTAGTATAAAAGGGGAGGATGATGGGAAACCTCGGTGCAGAAGTTCAACGTTCCTATATGGAGAGAGAGAACTAGCCGCTGAAGAGTCTCTCTCTTAAATCCTTCTGCAATCCTGAAATCCTGGTTTTTGAAGGCATTTGTGAGTACCTGTCAACGTGAGAACTATTGGCTTGAATTTATTACTTTATTTTGGACTCTTGTTTTACCAACTGTGGACTTTGGGGCAGTCGGACTAACATTCCTATGATTTCATTGCCTTTCCAGCACATTTCCTTGTAAATAGACAAATGCTTCTGAGTCTTCATTGGGGCTTAACCCCACTAGCACTGATGATGTTACCTAGTTTGGTTAATTAAATGTCTGAAAGAAAGTAACCAAGCTCAGAGAGCACCCCAGGAGCTCATGGTCTCCTCCTTCTCCTCCTCTTCTTCTTTCTCTTCCTCCTCTTCTTCTTTCTCCTTCTCTTCCTCCTCCCCTCCTCCTCCTCCCTCTTCCTCCTCCCCTCCTCCTCCACTTCCTCCTCCTCTTCTTCTTTCTCCTTCTCCTCTTCCTCCTCCCCTCCTCCTCCACTTCCTCCTCCTCCTCTTCTTCTTTCTCCTTCTCTTCTTCCTCCTCCATAGTTCTAGTCTTCCTCCTGCTCCTCCTCCTCCTCCTCCTCCTGTATGTGTGTGTGTGTGTGTGTGAGAGAGAGAGAGATACATTCTCCTTGGTGATTTTCTAAGGCTTGTTTGATGTGCTTCAGAAACGTCGGGGGAAATTCTACGAGACTCGGACGTGTCTGCTGAGGAAGTTCCAGCCGACGATCAAAAAAGAGGAGCTTTGGCGCATCCCGCACTTCCAAAAGGTGGGTTTGAACACCCAGGAAGGGCTGCTTCTGAATGGCCGGCCTCCACCACAGCAGCCGTCTCGCGGTCTTCCCTTAGTAAATTCAGATTTAAACGGCCGAAAGGCACTGGCCCTTGCCAATAACAGGCACGGCCTTGACTTCAAAGGCTACGACTCGGAACAGAAATTCCATCGCTAAGCGAGGCAGATATTAGGCGAGCCCTGCCCGACTTTGTGACCTTCATTGGGTAGCAAATCACTGCAGTCCCTAACTTGAACCCTGAGATGAGCAGTCAAATCGACTCGACTTCCCTGCTGGTTCGGAAGTGCGTGATTTGAACCCATGCCATTGGTGCAATGTTCTGGCGGGAAGAATCTCATGCTGCCGCCGTTACTGGTTCTCTGAACCACTGGCGACTTCCGCTACCAGTATGTCTGAACTGGGTCGAATCGAAACATAGAAACATTTATTTTATTTATTTATTGGATTTGCATGCCGTCCCTCTCCGAGAACTCGGGGCAGCTCACAACGTATCAAAAGAAGATAGCAACACATCTAGAATCCAATTAATATGGTTAAAAAGACTTAAAACAGACTTTAAAAACTCCAATATAATTTAAAAGCATTTGTTTAAAAGCAAAACATAGAAGATTGACAACAGAAAAAGACCTCCTGGTCCATCTAGTCTGCCCTTATACGATTTCCTGTATTTTATCTTAGGATGGATCTATGTTTATCCCAGGCATGCTGGGTCCAGTGGATTGACCAACCACGTCTGCTGGAAGTTTGTTCCAAGCATCTACTACTCTTTCAGTCAAAACATATTTTCTCACGTTGCTTTTGATCTTTCCCCCAACTAACTTCAGATTGTGTCCCCTTGTTCTTGTGTTCACTTTCCTATTAAAAACACTTCCCTCCTGAACCTTATTTAACCCTTTAACATATTTAAAGGCCCAAAATGTTTTCTTGAACATTATGTTTCGGAAATGTTCGGCTTGAGTCTTCTGTATAGACTAGATCAGTGTTTCCCAACCTTAGCAACTTGAAGATATCTGGACTTCAACTCCCAGAATTCCCCAGCCAGCATTCGCTGGCTGGGGAATTCTGGGAGTTGAAGTCCAGATATCTTCAAGTTCCCAAGGTTGGGAAACACTGGACTAGATGACCTCTAAGGGCCCTTCCAACTCTTCCGTTATTCTGTTGTTGTTTGGTCTTTAACAACAACAACAAAAAACTGTCAGGCAAGTGAGCTCACGTTTGTCCACTCGCCTCGTTGGGAGTATCAAATCGCGAAGCCCAGAACTATATTTCAAAATTTGATACAGTAGATTACTCCTTAATGGCTCCCTCTGGATTCCTTTTAAAAAAACAGAATCTTTAACAGAATAACAGAGTTGGAAGGGACCCCGGAGGTCTTCTAGTCCAACCCCCTGCTCCAGCAGGAAATCTATACTCTTCTGGACAAAGAGTTGTCTAGTCTCTTCTTTAAATTCACTAAGGCTGCACTTACTATTACAACTAGTCTTATCATCGTTCCTATCACACATAGGATTGAACTTGTTGATTTTTATTTGAGTCTTCGGAGAGAGGCGGCATACAAGTCTAATAAATTATTATTATTATTGTTGTTGTTGTTGTTGTTGTTGTTTTGTCAGGTACATATTGGTGGTATACAAAGATATAATATTTATACACATGATACTAGTAAAAGAGAAACATTAGGCTTCTATCCTTAGGATTTATATTAATATTGATTGTTTCCTGATTGCTTATTTGTACCCTATGACAATCATTAAGTGTGGCAACCCCTTATTCATGACCAATGTTTCTTTTATTTTATGGACACTGAGAGCATCTGCACCAAAGACAAATTCCTTGTGTGTCCAATCACACTTGGCCAATAAAGAATTCTATTCTATTCTATTCTGTTCTGTTCTGTTCTATTCTACTCTACTATTCCTATTTCTATTCCATTCCATTCCTATTTATTTATTTATTTATTTATTTATTTATTTATTTATTCATTCATTCATTCATTCATTCATTCATTCATTCATTCATTCATTCATTTATTTTTGTCCAATACACAATGAGGGTTTTAGTGGGTATATATCTATATACACATAGTAAAATACATGATGAAGGTTATAGAGGAGATACTCATAGTAAAATATATCTAAGAAAGAATAGAAAAGAAGATATAGTAATAGAACACATCAATGAAAGAATAGAAGAAGAGATATAGGAATAGAAGAAAGGTATAGGAGATATAGGAGAGCAATAGGACAGGGGACGGAAGGCACTCTAGCGCACTTGTACTCGCCCCTTACTGACCTCTTAGGAATCTGGAGAGGTCAATCGTAGATAATTCTATTCTATTCTACTCTACTCTACTCCTCTTCTGTTCTGTTCTATTCTACTTTATTATTCCTATTCCATTCTATTCTATTCTAAAAACCCCACAGTCATGTAGCACCCACAACATCTGGGAGCAAGCTTTGCCGTGGATGAATTGTTTCCACTGTCAAGAAATTTCTTCCGGCTTCTAGGTTGCTTCTGCCCTTGTTTAGTTTCCATTCATTGCTTCTCGTCCTGCCTTCACGAGCTTTGGAGAATAGGTTGACCCCTTTCTTCTCTGTAGAAGCCCCTGAGATATTGGAAGATTGCTATCATTTCAATCCTAGTCCTTCTTTTCTTGTGGATTTGCAAAGCCGCAGGTAACCAAAGTCACTGGTTTACTCCCGGGCTTCTGGGTTGAAGGAAATAAACCAGGATGTTCCACGTAAGGCCTTGGTAAGGCCACCCTTGGAATACTGCATTCAGTTTTGGTCACCACGATGCAAAAGAAATGTTGGGACTCTAGAAAGAGTGCAGAGAAGAGCAACAAAGATGATTAGGGGACTGGAGGCTAAAACATACAAAGAACGGTTGCAGGAACTGGGTAAATGTCCAGTTTAATTAAAAGAAAGACCAAGGGGGACAGGATAGCAGTCTCCCAATATCTCAGGGGTTGCCACAAAGAAGAAGGAGTCAAGCTCTTCTCCAAAGCACCTGAGGGCAGAACAAGAAGCAATGGGTGGAAACTAAACCCTAACCCTTAATTAACTCAATCTGTATAGTCTGGAGGACAGAAGGAAAAGGGGGGACATGATCGAAACATTGTTAAAGGGTTAAATAAGTTAAAGGGTTAAATAAGGTCCAGGAGGGAAGTGTTTTTAATAGGAAAGTGAACACAAGAACAAGGGGACACAATCTGAAGTTAGTTGGGGGAAAGATCAAAAGCAACATGAGAAAATATTATTTGACTGAAAGAGTAGTAGAGGCTTGGAACAAACTCCCAGCAGACGTGGTTGGTCAATCCACAGTAACTGAATGTAAACATGCCTGGGATAAACATATATCCATCCTAAGATAAAATACAGGAAATAGTATAAGGGCAGACTAGATGGACCAGGAGGTCTTTTTCTGCTGTCAGTCTTCTATGTTTCTATGTTTCTCGGTTGACACAATCCTATTGAAAGCAGTCTGGGACATCCAGAGATGATATTTTCACTCACGGGCAGTTTATGGGGAAAAAAGAAAGAGAATTGGAAGCTGAGGAGTGGAGGGGGCACAGAAAAAGAGAATGCAAATAAAGAGAAGGGGAGGGCAGGGAAGGAAGGAAAGAAACCATCATCGGAGGGAAAATGGAAAATTAAAGAGGGGAAGCCCGCAAGCTGATGAGGTATCTCACCTGGGCACCCCCCCTCCTCCCCTCCCGTCCCGCCAATTAAATCAAAAACGGTTTGTTTTTAATGGTCTTTTACATTGACAAGTGGACTATCATTTTTAGGGCCTGAAAGCTGTCAGGGAGCGGAGGCGAATCCTCCGTTGATAATGCCCAGCGGTTCCAATTAGGCGCCGAGGCCGTTCCTGGTGCGTTAATGACTCCCCCGACGCCCGCTTGCCCCCTTCGGCACTGCCTAATTCCTCTTCCTCCCCCTCTTCCTCTGACACCGCAAATTACTGACACAAAACGGAGACAGCTTGGCGTCTCCGGGCCAGGCCCAGGCCTTTGGGCTTAATGAGCAAGAGAAATGGGGGGGGGGGGTTTCCCCTCTTTTTTTCCCTTTCCTTCCTTCCTTTCCTTTCCTTTCCCCTCTTCCGCACTTCCCACCACCCCCTTTCATGAGGAAGCTTGTCTACTCCGCTAAGTTCTTTTCTTGTTTGACAGCTGCTTGTGTGTTGACCTTATAAAAGATTTAGCATCTCTCGTTATTTCCCTGCCAAGCGTTGATGAGACCGAAGACGGGTGATGGGTTGCGAAGACAGGGGGGGGGAAAATAAGGGTCGGTCTGCAAAGATGGGCGAATCGGCGAGGAAAGCTGGAAACTTGTACGCCCGGCGGTTGTGCACCATGTCGGGGAGTTTGCAAGAAAGGCGTTGCGATTTCAGCCCCTGAAATCTTAGCTTCGCTGTGTTTAAACGTCCCCTCCGGGCTGTGCAAAGTGCCAAATGGAGACGCACTATGGACAAGGGACTGCGGTTGGAAAAGACTCGCAGAGAGCCTCGAGCTGCTGACATCACACTCTTGAAAAGTTTGGTGCGGGAGTCGGCAACCTGTGGCTCTGGAGCCGCATGGGGCTCGTTCAGTCCTCTGCGGCGGCTCCCTGTCGCTCAAAATAGGCGTATAACAACGCCCGATGTGCAACACCCACCGATGCACAATTTATCAAGCTTTTCGACCCCCAGTAGACCTACCATGGATAAATCCAAGAAACAAAAAGTTTCAGAAGAAAACAGAACCTTTAATTCAACTATATATGCTACTTTCGTGGAAGAGTTTTGTGGCTCCCGGTGTTTTCTTTTGTGTGGGAAATGGGTCCAAACGGTTCTCTGAGTGTTTAAAGGTGGCGAACGCCTGGTTTGGTGGGAGTCTACCCAGCCTTCTGAGGATGTTCACGAGCTTTGGAGAATAGGTTGAACCCTTTCTTCTCTATAGAAGCCCCTGAGATATTGGAAGATTGCTATCATTTCAACCCTAGTCCTTCTTTTCTTATGGATTTGCAGAAGAAAACAGAACCTTTAATTCAACTATATATGCTACTTTCGTGGAAGAGTTTTGTGGCTCCCGGTGTTTTCTTTTGTGTGGGAAATGGGTCCAAACGGTCCTCTGACTGGTTAAAGGTTGCAAACGTCTGGTTTGGTGGGAGTCTACCCAGTCTTCTGACGATGTTCCCAGAATTTGTAGCCATCATGGAATTCCAGAAACCATGATCAAACAAAAAGACAGTCCATCTTGATCCGGGATTTTGCCTCCTTCCCTGGTTTGTGATCAACCGGTGCTTCCTGAAGTTCACAAGTGTTGTAATACCCTACCTGAACGCTAAGGACATGAATGCTGCTGCTATGGGTGCCCAAGATTTGTGCGCGAGGGGTGCCCAAGATTTTTCTCACCAATCGTAGAGTTTTGAATTTTGGGGCTGAAGGAGAACAGGTCTGGCGCCACCGCATTGATTGAAGTTTGCTCTCATGAGTAGGGTGATAAGCCCAAGTTTCATCTCCTGTCACTATACAGTTGAGAAAAGCCTCACCTTCAATCTTGAAATGGTCAAGGAATTATCGGGTGGCAGTGACTCTGACAATTTTGTGTGCTTCAGGAAGCATCTTGGGGGCCCATCGCAGCAGCGCTCATGCCCTTAGCATTCAGGTAGCGCATGACAGTGAGCACTGCACTTGGAGAGAAACGGAATGAAGGCACTCATCTCTAACCTTCGCCAGAATCCCAGTCGATGATCTACTGACCACCGGCACTGCTTGTTCTCTTCCGCTGGCTTCCCGCTACACGATAGCAATACCAACTGCCCTGCAAACATTCACCGCGAGAGCTACGTGCCTTGTAACCTTGTTGTCAGGGCCCCAAATGGCATCTGAGAAATAAATCAGATTCCAGTCCAATTCTCTCATATAAGGTTCGATTTATTATCAGAGTCAGGTTGGTCACGCTACTGGCATTCCGATACTAACTTCCTTCTAGTGCCCCACCCAGGTTAAGGTTCATCCCACATCCCCACCCCCACAAGTTCATCACGAAGACCAATCCGAGTAAAGGGATTCCATCGACTTCCTCTTTACTTCAGTTGATGCAGAACAAAAGATGACCTTGCGCTCTAAGAAAGGAATTTGTTGTGACTAGTACCTTTCCCTCTCATTCAACTACCCCTCCCAATTCCCCTAATACTGTGGCTACTGTGGCAGGCCAAAGCCTCTAACTCCACGTGACGGCTTTCGGCCTGACCCTTACTTTCTAGATAACCCTCATATCAAGGACCTCACAGTCCTCATCCCTCTCTCTCTCCTCTCCTTGGAAACCTCCCACCCCTGGCAGTGATAATGTTAGCTAGTTGGGCAATGAGATGTCCACAAGAGAACAACCAAGCTCAGATAGGACCAAGGACCCTTGCGATAAAGGATTCAAAAACAGGAGGGGAGCAGCCGAGGCCTTGTTCTCAAGCACACCCCAAACCATCAACAGCGCTTGTGTATAACAACACTGTGGCTGCTCGGTTCAGCAGGAGCCAGGGGAGATCCTGCCCCCACTTTGTCCTCCTCCTCCTCCCTCCCCCCCACCCCCCCAAATAAAACAAGCCTACTTAAACAGGAGCCTAATTATGGATTTAGATGTCCAATTCGGAAAACGCCAACTGATCTGCGTTAATGAGATCTGAGGACTTAATACCTGCGTGTCCGCAATTATCTCTGTGGCTGGAGATTTGGTCTGCCAATCAAGAAATTACCTTTCGGTAGCCTGAACGGTTCATTAAAGCCCTTCTTGGGAAGAGCAGGATGAGGGGGATTGAGGTTGGACCGAGCGTAGAAGACTTAATCAACCATTCCCAAAGGATGGGGAAAGTCCTCGGAGATGTTGTTGCACCAGAAAGCGGGATCGAAAGAGAAGAAATGGCGAGATGCCTTCTTAACTCCTTCTGATCTTCTAGATCTAGAGTCTTCAGCAGCTGGAATCCATGTTCTTTATCCTCCATCAAAGCTCAGAAGATGTTTATGGAGAGTCGCAGTCATCCAGGTCAAAGCGATGGTGGTGGTTTTTTCCCCAAAACATGTTTCTCTCCTCATCCAAGAAGGTTCTTCAGTTCTTCAAAGAGAAACAATATGCAGTTTCCTTTTGGAAAAAGCATCTTTGGGGTTAAGCATAGAAGGCGGATGGGCGAGTTGAGTTGGCTCCTAAGATTGAGAAGTCAAACAAAGTCCATCTATGAGGGTTATCCAGGAAGCAAGGTTACAAGGCCCGTAGCTCTTGCGGGGAATGTTTGCGAAGGAAGTTGGTATTACTATTGTGTAGCGGGAAGCTTGAGTTCTAGTCCCATCTCAGGCACGAAAGTCAACTGGGTGACTTTGGGCCAATCACCAGGAGACGGTGAGTTCTAGTTCCCCCCTAGGCATAAAAGTCCGTTGGGTGATTTTGGGACAGCCCCAAATCCCCCTCGGCCCAACCCACCTCAAAAGTTGTTGTTGTGTGTTGTGGTTAGCTCTGGCCCAGCTCCTGCCCCAAGGACTGTGGATGTGGGGGAGACATCCACATGCTGCAGGCCTGTTTTGCCCCCGGTGGAATCTGCTGATGAAGGCTCCTCTGACCAAGAAGACATGAGTGACAGGGAGGAGGAGAGTGGGGCAGACAGCTCAGAAGGAGATCAATTATCTAGCTCCTCCTTGGATTCAGAACAAGAGTTAATGATACAGCCACGCATGCGGAGTGCGATGCATAGGCAGCAACAACTGAGAGATTATTATCAAAGAAAATGAGGCCACCTGTGGTTGGGTGGGGCTGTGGTCATTAGTGAGGCTGCTATAAAGAGCAGCCTGTGGGTTTGGCCATTGTGGAGGATTATCTGATTGTTGTGTTTCGTGACTGCCTTGCTGACTTTGATCTTTGTGTGCTGATTTCCCCCCGCTTTGAAACTAAACCAGAGCAAAGTGTGTTTCACTTTGTGAAAGAAGAAGGACTGTGAATTGCCTCACAGCTGCAAGCTAAGTATATCAGAACTGATAAGGGACTTGTACAAATTACCACTTTGTTTGGAGACGAGTGCTCTTGGCTATACCAAAAGAGTGCTCTGTTTATTTGCATTTTCGGTATAAAGAACATTGTTTTGAATTTTCAAACGTGTGTGTGTCTGAAATTGTATCTGTGCATTTTTGGGAGGATTTTACCAGAGAGCTCGACAGAACATTGTGGGGAAAATAGGAGGAAGAAGGAGTACTCAATATGATTGCCACCTTGAATAGTCTATATAGCCTCAGTGGCATATTACAGGAACACAAAACATTTCTAAACCTATTGGTGATTCTAGTGAAGGTAACACCTCTCATCTTTCTGGATCCAAAAAGACGTTTGGTCTCTCTCTCTCTCCCCCCCCCCCCTCTCATCTTCTCTAGGTTGACGCACACCTCTCAACCTTCCCTGATCAGGCTTCGTACAAGAAGGCGCTCGAGGTCTTCCATGCAGAAGCTCCTGTGAGGATCGGGCCCCTGGCTCAGGGCCTTTATAACACAGCCGGTTAAAGACCGACCTAGAGGGAAGAAAGGAAGAGCGGGAGAAGGCCGACCCACGAAAATAAAACAAAATAAACCCAGAAGACTTAATTGGCTAGGTTTCTATTTTTGGGACTGGAAATTGGTTTCTTCGCCTGATGATTAAACTTATTTTTAACCTGACGTGCTTATTGGGTCTTTAATGCCAACCGTTAATGTTAATCTGAATTCTTTCTCAGATGGCTCGGAGCGCGCAAGGGGTGACTATTTTTGAGACTACGGTAAACAGAGGTTTCTCTTTCAAATAGTAGTCTACCTGCACGGAATATATACACAATGGCACCTCTACTTATGAACATAATTTGTTCCGTGACCAGGTTCTTAAGTAGAAAGGTTTGTAAGAAAAAGCCATTTTCCCCATAGGAATCAAAGAAAAAGCAAATAATGTGTGTGATTGGGGAAACCACAAGGAGGGTGGAGGCCCTGTTTCCTCCCAGGAGATTCCTGGAGAGGCCCCACGGAGGCTTCTCCCCACCTTTTCCGGCCCTGTTTCCACCCAGGAGATTACTGGAGAGGCCACACGGAGGCTTCTCCCCACCTTTTCCGGCCTTGTTTCCTCCCAGGAGATTCCTAGAGAGGCCCCATGGAGGCTTCTCCCCACCTTTTCCAGCCCTGTTTCCTCCCAGGAGATTCCTAGAGAGACCCCATGGAGGCTTCTCTCCACCTTTTCCGGCCCTGTTTCCTCCCAGGAGATTCCTAGAGAGGCCCCACGGAGGCTTCTCCCCGCCTTTTCCGGCCCTGTTTCCTCCCAGGAGATTCCTAGAGAGGCCCCATGGAGGCTTCTCCCCACCTTTTCCGGCCTTGTTTCCTCCCAGGAGATTCCTAGAGAGACCCCATGGAGGCTTCTCTCCACCTTTTCCGGTCCTGTTTCCTCCCAGGAGATTCCTAGAGAGACCCCATGGAGGCTTCTCTCCACCTTTTCCGGCCCTGTTTCCTCCCAGGAGATTCCTAGAGAGGCCCCATGGAGGCTTCTCCCCACCTTTTCCATCCCTGTTTCCTCCCAGGAGATTCCTAGAGAGGCCCCACAGAGGCTTCTCTCCACCTTTTCCGGCCCTGTTTCCTCCCAGGAGATTCCTAGAGAGGCCCCACAGAGGCTTCTCCCCACCTTTTCCGGCCCTGTTTCCTCCCAGGAGATTCCTAGAGAGGCCCCACGGAGGCTTCTCTCCACCTTTTCCGGCCCTGTTTCCTCCCAGGAGATTCCTAGAGAGGCCCCACGGAGGCTTCTCCCCACCTTTTCCGGCCCTGTTTCCTCCCAGGAGATTCCTAGAGAGGCCCCACGGAGGCTTCTCCCCACCTTTTCCGGCCCTGTTTCCTCCCAGGAGATTCCTAGAGAGGCCCCACGGAGGCTTCTCTCCACCTTTTCCGGCCCTGTTTCCTCCCAGGAGATTCCTAGAGAGGCCCCACGGAGGCTTCTCCCTGCCTTTTCCGGCCCTGTTTCCTCCCAGGAGATTCCTAGAGAGGCCCCACGGAGGCTTCTCCCTGCCTTTTCCGGTTACAGTTTCGGAGACTCGGGTTTGTAAGTAGAAAATGATTCTTGAGAAGAGGCAAAAAAAATCTTGAACACCTGGTTCTTACCTAGAAAAGTTCGTAAGTAGAGGCATTATTAGGTAGAGGTACCACTGCATTAGGCAAAGCCAGGCAATCAATCATCTACTATAGCATGGGGCCACTCAGAGAGAGAGAGAGGGATGCCCTCACCAGGGCTTCTCTTCTATATATAGTCGTATCAGTCCTAAAACCATGCTAACTCATTCCCTGCCTTATATCCTTGTAGCAGCTGATCAGCAGTTCAAATCTCACCACCGGCTTGTGTTTGACTCAGCCTCCCATCCTTCCGAGGTGGATCAAACAAGGACGACCCAGATTATTGGGAGCAAGAGGCTGACTTTGTAAACCGCTTAGAGAGGCCTGTAAAAGCACTGGGAAGCGGCATATAAGTCTAAATGCTATAGATATTCCTTCCTTCCTTCTTCTTTTCCTTCTCCTCCTTCTTCTTTCCAAACAAATGTGTTTTTCCTCCACATCCCTTCTCCTTTTGGCATGGATGCTTCTTATCTTAGAGTGACACCCACTGGCAATTCCGGGAGCCTTGTGAAAGATTTGGTGGACCGGTTCCTTCCCATCTTCTTGTCTTCTTGGGAAGTGAGAAGACGCAATCTTGCTAAACCAAGACATCCTCTCCGCCTTCCTCTTTTTTCTCGCTTGGTTCCTTCCTTCACATTGGGAACTTTTGACTTCTCTTCCCCCTCCTCCTTCCTTTCGCCCCCTGTGTAAAATTCCCCAACAGTTGGAAGATATCAGAACAAATTAAGGTGAGCTCTGAAACTGGGAGACTGCGGGAACTGGGCATGGATAGCCTAGAGAAAAGGAGGGCCAGAGCGGACATGATAGCAGTCTACAGGTGTACGAGGGGTTGCCACAGAGAGGAGGGGATCACTTTATTCTCCAGGGCACCGGAGGGCCAGACGAGGAACAACGGCTGGAAGCTGACCAAGGAGAGATTCAACCTGGAAATAAGGAAGAACTTCCTGACGGTCAGAACGATCAACCAGTGGAACAACCTATCTGCGGAGGTTGTGAACTCCAATACTCTGGACATTTTTAAGAGGAAATTGGACTGGCATTTGGCTAGGATGCTATAGGGTTCCTGCTTAGGCAGGGGGTTGGACTTGATGACCCGCATGGTCCCTTCCAACTCTAACAATGAATAAACAAACAAACAAATAAATAAATAAATCCATCCATCCAAAAATTTGAGGAGCATCTTCCTCGTCCTTCTTGAGAAGGAGAACCAGAAGTAAAGGGGACCTTTGCAAGTCTGAATGGCTAGTTGGGTTTTGCACTTGTAGGGTATACCACAGTCCTGCTCTTTCAAATGGTCCAAGAAGTTGCTTGAAAGACTGAAGAGGACTTGAGAGTCCTTGTGGACGCATTGGTGTAAATCACTTTCCTATGTTTTGAACCCAAATCAGTGGAAATATAGAGATCAGAATGCCAAATATATGGAATTTGGAGGCGAGGTCTAATTGAATGAGACCGCAATCGCAGAACGTGGAATTGCACAGCTGGAAGGGACCTTAGAGGTCTTCTAATCCACCCCCCGTGATGGCGAACCTGCAGCACGCCTAGCCATATTGGAGGGCACGTGAGGCGTTGCCCTATGTCAGCTCCAGCGCGAAGCTGATTTGGGGGTTGTCCATATGCCTGCCTGCCTCTCTCTCTCTTTCTCTCTCTCTCCATCTATCTATTTCTAGCTATTTCTATCAATCTATTGATCGATTGATATCTATCTATAGATCTATAGATTGATCTATCGATCTCTATCTCTATCTATCTATCCATTCATCCACCCATCTATCTAGATACCTTACCTCTCTTACCTACTTACTTACCTCTCTCTCTACCTACCTACCTAACTCTTTTCTCTCTATTTCTACCTACCTATCTCTATCTTTCGATCTATCTATCTCTATTTCTATCTACCTCCCTCCCTATCTACCTACCGCACTCGCTCTCGCTCTCTATTTCTACTTATCTATCTATCTATCTATCTCTATCTATCAATCTATTGATCGATTGATATCTATCTATCTATCTATGCTATCTCTGTATCTATCTATCTATCTATCTTTTGATCTATCTATCTATATCTCTACCTCTTTTGATCTATCTATATCTCTACCTCTACCTCTCTATCTACCTATCTACCTACCACACACTCTCTCTCTCTATCTATTTCTACCTATCTATTTCTATCTATTGATCAATTGATCGATCTATATCTATCTATCCATCTATCTATCTACCTTTTGGTCTGTCTGTCTGTCTATCTTCTATCTTCCTTCTATCTATCTATCTATCTATCTATCTATCTATCTATCTATCAATCTACCTTTTGATCTGTCTGTCTGTCTATCTTCTATTTTCTATCTATCTATCTATCTATCTATCTATCTATCTATCTATATCTACCTTTTGATCTGTCCTTCTGTCTATCTTCTACCTACCTACCTACCTACCTTATCTATCTATCTATCTATCCATCCATCCATCCATCCATCCATCCATCTATCTATCTATCTATCTATCTATCTATCTATCTATCTTTTGATCTGTCTGTCTGTCTATCTTCTATCTATCTATCTATCTATCTATCTTTTGATCTGTCTGTCTGTCTGTCTATCCATCCATCCATCCACCCATCTATCTATCTATCTATCTATCTATCTATCTATCTATCTATCTATTTATCTATCTTTTGATCTGTCTGTCTGTCTATCTTCTATCTATCTATCTATCTATCTATCTTTTGATCTGTCTGTCTATCTATCTATCTATCTATCTATCTATCTATCTATCTATCTATCTATCTATCTATCTATCTAGTCTACCATCCAATCCATTGTCTACATCTGCACAAGGCACACAACCCTGAATTAAAGCAGTTCAACAGGAGGTGAGCGTCACTCGCCTCTTCTTTTCCTTCTTCCACTTTATTTTTTTCCTTGCGTGAAAAAGGGGTAAGAGGAGAATCAGGTCAGATTAGAAACTTCAGTTGGGGTCTGGCTTCAGTCCCGCTTCTCTCTCTCTTCCTCAGCCCCCCCCCCAAACAACTCTCCTCCCCCCCCCAACACACACACACACACCAGTTGTTCTCTTGACAGCTTGCAACCGGCCAGGACTTCATATGGGAGCTGGGCAAACTCCTGCAGGGCCCCCGCTTCCAAGCTGCTGAGTCAAAAGGGAGCCTTGGGGAGGAGGGGCAGGAGGGCTGGCGGGATGGGGGGGAAGGGTAGGGGGGGCTGAGGGAGAGAAAGAAGTTGGGAGGGAAGGAGGATTGTTCGCAAAGAGATGAAGATGAGAGGGCAGGAGAGAAGGGAGGGAGGGGGAGGGAAAGAGGAAGGGCAGAAGGAAAGAAGAAAAAAGGATTGGAAGAAAGTAGAAGGAAGGAAATGAGAGAGGGAGAGGGAGGAGAAAGGAAGGAGGGAGGGAGGAAGAAGAACAAGGAGGGAGAAAGGAAAGAATAACAAGGAGGGAGGGAGGAAGGAAGGAAGGAAAACAATTCCAGGAAGACAGTAATGACCACAGCCATCCAAAGCAGGTTAATATATAACTTATTTCATTGCCTTCCTTCATTCCTTCCTTCCCTCACTCCCTCACTCACTCCAACCATTCTTTTTCTCATTCCTCATAATCTTTCTCTTACCCTCTTTCAATCTTCTGTATTTTATCTCTGTCAATCCTCCCTCCCTTTCATTTCTCCATTTTTTCTCTCATTCTCTATCATCATTCTCTTTTAATCTTCTGTATTTTTACCTTAATCCTTCCTTCCTTCCCTCCCTCCCTCCCTCCTACCTTCTTTCCCTCACTTCCACCATTCTTTTTCTCATTCCTTCATAACCTTTCTTTTACTCATTTTCAATCTTCTGTATTTTATATCTCTTAATCCTCCTTCTCTTCTTTCCTTTCTTTTCTCCTTCCATTCTTTTTTAATTCTCTGTCATGATCATTCTCTTTCAATCATTTTACCTTAATCCTTCCTTCCTTCCTTCTCTTTCCTTCCTTCCTTCTCTTTCCTTCCTTCCTTCCTTTCCTACCTACCTACCCTTCTTTCTTTCCTCTCTCCCTTCCTTCCCAGCCTTACCTACACCTTCCCCCCAAAGAGTGTGGGGCTTCAATTCCCATGGGAGGGTGGGGTGGGGGCTTTCACGGTTCCCCAAAAAAGACAATTTCTAACAAAACTGTGGAGCAACAGACCAGCTGGGGGAGAAGGGGACATAATACCCTATCCTGAAAGACCCCCTCCCCTAAGTCCTAAGTCTCATTAATTTTTAGTAGGTGTCTTTCTCTTGTCGCTGCTGTCACTTCATTCAAATTCCTCTGTGCGGGGTTTTGCACAATAACAATGACCAACAAACGACCCTGTGTGATTCTTGCAGACTTGTGAATTGAATTGAAATCCTTCAGGACAGCGGGGTGGGGGCTTCGCTTTGGGTTTAGGAGACACCTTGGTGGGTCCTGAAAAACAGCCCTTTCGCTATGCCTGCGTGTTTGTTTTGCAGTGCATGTCCTCGTGCATAAGGGGAATGGGATGGAAAGAAGGGGGCTCTGCTGGTTTTCGATGTATGTGTGTGTTTTAACAAGGCGATTAGTGCCTGAAGGTTGCAGAAAATCCACCCATAATCTTCTTTCTCCATTCAGCGTTTCTTCCTCTTCTTCTTCTTCTTCTTCTTCTTCTTCTTCTTCTTCTTCTTCTTCTTCTTCTTCTTCTTCATCTTCTTCTTCTTCTCCTTTTCCTTCTTCTCCTTCTTCTCCTTCTCCTTCCCTTCCTTTCTTCCTTCCTTTCTCTCTCTCAAACCTTCTAATTTTCCTCCTCCTCCTCCTTCTCCTCCTCCTCCTCCTTCTTCTTCTCCTTCTTCTCCTCCTCTCCTTCCCTTCCTTTCTTTCTTTCTTCCTTTCTCTCTCTCAAACCTTCTAATTTTCCTCCTCCTCCTTCTCCTCCTCCTCCTCCTTCTTCTTCTCCTTCTTTTCCTCCTCTCCTTCCCTTCCTTTCTTTCTTCCTTTCTCTCTCTCAAACCTTCTAATTTTCCTCCTCCTCCTTCTCCTCCTCCTCCTTCTTCTCCTTCTTCTCCTCCTCTCCTTCCCTTCCTTTCCTCCTTCCTTTCTTTCTCTCTCTCAAACCTTCTAATTTTCCTCCTCCTCCTTCTTCTCCTCCGCCTCCTCCTCCTTCTTCTTCTCCTCCTTCATCTTCTTCGTCTTCTCCTTCTTCTTCTACTTCTTCTCCTCCTCCTCCTTCCCTTCCTTCCTTCCTTCCTTCCTTTCTCTCTCTCAAACCTTCTAATTTTCCTCCTCCTCCTTCTCCTCCTCCTCCACCTTCTTCTTCTCCTTCTTCTCCTTCTTTTCCTCCTCTCCTTCCCTTCCTTTCTTTCTTCCTTTCTCTCTCTCAAACCTTCTAATTTTCCTCCTCCTCCTTCTCCTCCTCCTCCTTCTTCTCCTTCTTCTCCTCCTCTCCTTCCCTTCCTTTCCTCCTTCCTTTCTTTCTCTCTCTCAAACCTTCTAATTTTCCTCCTCCTCCTTCTTCTCCTCCGCCTCCTCCTCCTTCTTCTTCTCCTCCTTCATCTTCTTCATCTTCTCCTTCTTCTTCTACTTCTTCTCCTCCTCCTCCTTCCCTTCCTTCCTTCCTTCCTTCCTTCCTTTCTCTCTCTCAAACCTTCTAATTTTCCTCCTCCTCCTTCTCCTCCTCCACCTCCTTCTTCCCCCACTAACCCAGATGTTAAGACTTCATTGGGCATTTTTGGCCTCTTATTATTATTATTATAGTTTTCTTGTGGCTGCCCAACTCCAGGGCTATTTTTCTCCCTAACTTCTCTCTCTAATCTGAGTATTGTTATATTGTCAAAGTTTGAATACCTCCAGACCTGGAAGGTATTCATTGTCCCCGTTTTTAATCTGGTGATTATTCTTGGAAGTTTGTCTGTCTATTTCTGCCTATCTCTGTCTGTCTGTTTGTCTGTCTCCCTCTCCCTATCATCAATGCATCTGTCTGTCTATCTATCCATCCTCTATCTAACTATCATCTATTTATCCATCTATCCATCCATCCTTCCATCCATCATCCAGCCAGCTCTATCTATCTATCTATCTATCTATCTATCTATCTATCTATCTATCTATCTATCTATCTATCTATCTATCTATCTATGTAATCTTCCCACCTTTGTCCCTTCCGAAATATAACATAGCAAAAACCTTTTTCCTTATTTCCTTTTCTTCACTTCCATTTACTCCTGAGTAAAACCTTCTTTCCGTCTCTCTACCGGCTTCGGGTCTTTGAAAACCCAGAGCCCAAAATTAGCCTTACACAAACCATTGTTTCCGTAAAGAAGACCCACCTATACCGCCAGGCATGTGGGATTTGAGACACCTCTCCCCCAGGCTTATTATAATTTATGTTTGGTATGTATGTGCTGTTTGGTTTTTAATTATGATAGGGTTTTTAGGGTTTTTTAATATTAGATTTGTGCCTGTATATTTTTTTTATCGTTGTTGTGAGCCGCCCCAGTCTTCGGAGAGGGGCGGCATACAAATCTAATAAATTATTATTATTATTATTGTTTTTCTGGGGTTTCCTAATGGAGACACTTTCCTTAATGGAGGGGTCCTTATATTTTTCATTGTTTTGGGCCCCTTCAGATGGAAAAGGCACAATGCGGGTTGAGAAATCGAATTTCTGGCTTGTTGATCTGGGTTCGCCTTCAGACGTTCCAACACTGGGGTCAAATGCACGGTTTATTCGCTTTTAAAAGATTCTTTTTTGAAATATTGCCAAGTGAGAAGAGGAAATAATGGCCTAGCAGGTGCCACTGGAGAATTTTTATCCGAATTGATGAATTGTCGTTTAATTGTCATGTAAAACGTCGTCCTCGGGTGAAACCTGAATTTCCCATTAAACAACACAAAACAAAACAACAAAATTTGTTCTTCCTCTTATTGTGGGAAAAGCCTCTTTACAAGTCAACAAAGAAGCTTTTCCCATAATAAGAGGAAGGGTTTTAAAATTCCTTGAAAAATCGCGATTTTTTAAAATTGTTGTTTTGTTTTGTGTTGTTTTGTGTTGCTAAATAGGGTAAAGAAAGGCAGGGAGGCATTCGTGTGGAAGGGAAGGTTTGTACGGGGAGGAGAGAAACGGAATGTCCTTTGCTAGAACAATTTCAGAGGTTACTTTCTCGGGGGGGGGGCAGGGGGTGTTAAATCTTCGCTGGTCTTCCCAGCATTCATAGTTTCATATTTTCCTTTTTAAAAAATTGCAAAAAAAATGTTTATCGTGGGGTGCTTTAAGGCTTTTTAACAACCGAGCTTTCGTTGCCAGGGCTGAGAGAGAAAATAACCTCACTTTTCAAGAACTAAACGCGGGTGGCTTAAAACGCCCCCCCTTTTTTTCAAGCACCCCCCCCCAAAGCAGTTTCTCCTCTTCTTTTCTTTCCTTTGCCCTCGCCTCCCCCCCCCCCATTGCTAATAACCCCATTTAAAACTTCATCAGCGATGTAATGATAGCAAACAGAGCGGCAATTGCCTGTTAACAGTCGGATCTCCACTGTAATTAATTCAATGTCTGTTTTAATCAAACTGGGGAGCGATCAAGTTTTCTCTCCCTGTCCGGGTGGCGCGTCCTGACGTCACCCTAAAAGACAGCCGGCCAATCCAGAGGGGGCCTGCGGGGCACGTGGGCTGGGGGGGAATCTCGGTTAAAAAATTTACAAGAAAAAAAAAAGCAACCACCAACCGTAGGGGAAAGAGAGAGAGGAGGTGGAGAAGAAAAAAGAAATTGGAAAGGAGTTGGAAAGGGTTTTCGAAAGCGGGACAACGAGGGAAGCCGCGCTCCGGAGCTGTTCTTGGTGCTGAAACGGCGCGCCAAAGGCCGTTTTCTCGCCCCGAAATCTCCCTCCGAGCCTTCGCTCCCTTGCAGGATCCCGCAGGATCATGGGAGAAGACGAAGCGGACAACCCCCTCGTCCGCTACTTGGAGCGTTTTCAAAGGTGCTGCTAATTCTCACTTTTTATTATTAATTTAAGCTTTGATGTCCCGGGGCTGTTGAGTTTCCTTTGAATTGGGGTGCTGTCCACAGTGCTGAAAAAAAATACCCAACTTCCTTCTTACCTTTTCTCTCCCGCCCCATATCAGATCTCTTTCTCCATTTTTATTTTTATTTTGTTTCTCATTTCTTGAGGTTGGGCTTCTTTCGCTGTTGTAAAAGTTTTCTCTCCCTACTATGTTGGGGTTTTGGACAGATGGGGTTCGACTTCGTCTTTGATTTAGATGTGGGAGGACTGAAGGGTATTTGGGACAATGTGATGGGACAATTCGGAAAAACCTGGCAGCGAGTTGAACTCAATGCGCCCTAACCGCCCAAGTAAGCAGAAAAGAACAGACAGCCGCTTCAACAGCTCGAAGGGTTTAAGTAGTTTCCTCAACCTTGGGAGAGGAAATCCCTTTTTGAACTTACTTTGGAGGAAGTCCACAGCTATATAAGTTACGGTTGGAATTTAAGGCATGTGCGTAATTGCGAACAAACCTTGTTGAACCCAACGGGTTGATTCTTTTTGCAAAGCTTTCTAATTCAGTACCAATTGAATTGTCTGCGGAGAGGGGCGGCATACAAATCTAATAAATTGTTATTATTAATATTAGTTATGAACTTAGTACCAATTCAACTCAGACTCGGTTTCCTTTTTCCTTTTGACATTTTCCCTTCCTTTTTTCTCTCCCCGTTGCAGCCAATTTGGACGCTGATCGCGCGCCCACCCTCTCCGCCTGCCCCCACGCCCCAAAATCGGGACCTTGGATGTTAAATGCGGGCCAGGAATTGCGCGTTTAACGCGGTGCGAGCTTTGCCTCCTTCGGCTCTTCCCCCGCTAACCCTCTCTCCCTCCGCGACTTCGGCGGCTTCATGCCGTCCTGAAAAACCAGCATGGAAAACGCCAACGGATTCGGGATCGATTCTCTCCTCTCCCATCGATCCGGGAGCCCGGCGGTACCCAAAGGGGATCTGCTCCTGGGAGACACCAGATCCCCTCTGGAACTCAGCCCGCGTTCGGAACTCAGCAGCGGCTGCTTGTCTTCTCCGTCCCCCCGGAGGGATTGCTTGGAAGCGGCGGCTCAGTTACCCGGCGGCGGCGCAGGAGGAGTAGCGAGGCTGGAGTCTCACCTAGCGGGGCCCCCCATTTCAGCCGCCTCCGCTCAATCCAGAACGGTGACCTCTTCCTTCCTCATCAGGGACATTTTGGCCGATTGCAAACCCTTGGCGGCCTGCGCCCCTTATTCCAGTAACCACGGGCAAGGCGCACAGGATGCGCCGGCGCCCATTCCATCCAAGGCCGGCGGCGGCGAGGACTTTCGGGAGAAAATCGAGAAAAATAGCAGCCACTCTTCCTTGGATTCAGAATACAAAGGTAAGGAGGGAAGAGTTTTTTTAAAAAATTGCGCGCGGTTTGCAAAAGTGGAGCGGGGAAAACAAAGAAAACATAGAAGTTTTGACGGCAGAAAAGGGCCCTCCCGGTCCATCTAGTCTGCCCTTATACTATTTCCTGTATTTTATCTTGGGATGGATCTATGTTTATCCCAGGCATGTTTAGATTCAGTGACTGTGGATTTGCCAACCACGTGTGCTGGAAGTTTGTTCTAAGCATCTACCACTCTTTCAGTCAAATAATATTTTCTCCGGTTGCTTCTGATCTTTCCCCCAACTAACTTCAGATTGTGCCCCCTTGTTTTTGTGTTCACTTTCCTATTAAAAACCCTCCTGAACCTTATTTAACCCTTTCACATATTTAAATGTTTCGATCATGTCTCCCCTTTCCCTTCTGTCCTCCAGACTATACAGTTTGAGTTCATTAAGTCAGCTTAAATTTCCTTAATGTTTCTCAAATGTTTCTGGGTTTTTTTTTTAAAGAAAAGTCAATAAGTTTATTTATTTTTAATGGTTGTGTAAAGTCACTCAAAACAACGGGGAAATAAGAAATTAAAGTGGCTGGTGGGCTGACTTTTCCCCACCTCTGATCTTTCAACCCTCGTTAGTCTTCAATTTCCTGGCTTATGCTAATAATGCTAATACCAATAACAAGATAGCGCGTGAAGTGTTAGTACCACTTAAGAACGCCTTAGGTAAGGCCACACTCGGAATATATAACCCTGCATCCAGTTTTGGTCGCCGGGGATATTTTAAAAAAGAGGTCGAGACTCTAGAAAGAGCGCAGAAAACAACGACTTTAGAAAACTTAAGGCTAAAACATGCGTACTTGGGGATGTCTATTTATCTATCATCCATCCACCGTCCCTATCTATCTATCTATCTATCTATCTATCTATCTATCTATCTATCTATCTATCTATCTAATCTCTCTCTCCCTCTCTCTCTCTCTCATTATTCTATCACCCATCCATCCATCCACCCACCATCCATATCTATCTATCTATCTATCTATCTATCTATCTATCTATCTATCTATCTATCTATCTATCCATCCTACCTTTGTCCCTTCTGAAATATAACATAGCGAAAACTTTTCCCCCTTTCTTTCCTTTTCTTCTCTTCCATTGACTCCTGAGTAAAACCTTCTTTATATCTCCGTACTGGCTTAGGGTCTTTGAAAACCCAGAGCCCAAATTAGGGAACCCAAGGCTAAAACATACGAACTTGGGGACGTTTTGTTTGAACGAAAGGAAGGAGTAGGCCTATATTTGAGGGGCTGCCACAAAGTAGAGGCGGTCAACTATTCTCAGAAACACCCGAAGGCAGAATAAGAAGCAACGGGTGGAAGACTATTAAGGGGAGCGCCAAGAACTAAGGAGAAATTTCTTGACATTCATCTGCGGAACCAGAACCTTGCCTCCAGAAGTTACAAGTTACATCACTGGAGGCTTTGAAGAAGAGATTGGACAAACGGTGTGGAGTCTCCTGCCTGAAGACCTCCAACTTTTGTTATTCTCTTAAACCAACAACAAGGAAAGAGTTGGTAAAGTTTTTAATTTATTTATTTTTTCCAGTTATAATTCTTGGACTGATAGGAGTGGAGGGACTCGAACCAGCGGAGATAATTTTGGATGGTTCTATTAGGAACCTTTGACTTCGTTGGGGAATCGGGTTTATTTTATTTGGGGCATTTCCTCAGCCTCGGGATAACAACAACGTTGCAATGAACCCTTCGTTACCAACTTCCGTTGAGTATTCTCCAGTCAATGCTATATATCGCAAAAGCAAAATTATCATTATTATCCTCAAGTTCGGAGTGATTGTTCCTAGGAAAAAATCCGGATTTTGCAGGCAAGGAGAGAATCCAACTTCTGTTTAGCTGTTCCCAGGTTCTCTCCCCCCCCCCAAATCGAATAGATAGACTGCCTCTACATAGGGAGGTTCCAGAAGAAAAAAAAACACCTTTTTTTCAAAGGGAAATTTGGGTTGAATTCAGCCCCCTTCTATCCGTGGCTTTGCTCTTAAAGCAAAATGTCCTTTTAGTAGAAAAAGAAAAGGCGGATCTGATTGTTTTGTCTGGGAAATTACATACCAAGAAAAATGAAGCAGGGATTTTATATATATATATATATTCCAGAATGAAAGAGTAGTAGATGCTTGGAACAAACTTCCAGCAGACGTGGTTGGCAAATCCCCAGGAACTGAATTTAAACATGCCTGGGGGAAACATAGATCCATCCTAACATAAAATACTGGAAATAGTATAAGGGCAGACTAGATGGACCAGGAGGTCTTTTTCTGCAGTCAATCTTCTAGGTTTCTAAGATTGTCGTTGAAGAAAAAAATTGACTTAAAAACACAGGATTGTGTGCGTTTCCAAAGAGGGGGAAGTAAACGACTTGGGACAGTTAATTGTTAGTGTGTAGTTTCTCTCCAGAATTCTTCTTACCGTGCACAAATCTCTTTTATTTTTAATTCTTACAACCGAATCGAATTGCCTCGCCTCCTAGATTTCATTTTATCAGAGCAAAAGGGAACAGTTATGCGGCCCACTGCGCCATCAGTCTTACTACTCAGGGTTTACGGGAAGGAGATAGAAAGCCGAAATTCCTTGTTTCCTTCTTTGTCTTGGAAGTTTTTTTGACTCTGGGCCAAAGCGGTCCAATTACTAACCATCCGCATTTCTAGTTAATTCGCATCTAGTTGATTCCTCCCCCCCCCCTATCCTGCAAGAGGTGAGACATTTAAACCCAATTAAAAGCCAGCCCAGAGCA
>NC_091957.1:3088198-3111323 GCF_031021105.1 Erythrolamprus reginae
AAGAAGGAAGAAGAAAAGAAAGAAGAAGAGAAGGAGAAGAAGAAGAGGAAGAAGAAAAAACAACAACAGCAACAAGGAAGAAGAAAGAAGAAGAAAAGAAGGAGGAGGAGAAGGAAGAAGGAAAGGAGGAGGAGGAGGAAGAAGAAAAGGGAGGAGGAGGAGGAAGAAGAAAAGAAGGAGGAGGAGAAGGAAGACGAAAAGAAGAAGGAGAAGAAGAAGAGGAAGAAGAAAAACAACAACAGCAACAAGGAAGAAGAAAGAAGAAGAAAAGAAGGAGGAGGAGAAGGAAGAAGAAAAGGAGGAGGAGGAGGAAGAAAAGGAGGAGGAGAAGGAAGAAGAAAAGAAGGAGGAGGAGAAGGAAGAAGAAAAAGGAGAAGGAGGAAGAAGAATAAGAAGGAGGAGGAGGAGGAGGAGGAGGGAGAAGAAGAAGAAAAGAAGGACGAGGAGGAGAACAAGAAGAAGAACAAAAGAAGGACGAAGAAATAATAATTACAAGAAACTACCTGCATTAATGCAGATCACAAAGATGGAACTGGGTAGAAGTCAAGTCCCTCTTCTTTGTGCCAACCCTCTGAGATATTGGAAGATGCTATCATGTCTCCTGTAGTCCTTCTTTTCATCAAACCAGGACCTACCCAGTTCCTGCAACCATTCTTTGTGTGTTTTTGCCTCTAGCCCCCTAATCCTCTTTGCTGCTCTTCTCTTCTCAAGGGAACCCTCAAAGAACACACCCTAGATCTGAATGAATGAAATATTCTCCTCGAATACTTGGTTCTGCACAAAGTCGAATGTGCACAACAGCAGGTGAAATTGATTGTCAATCCGTGTTGATTTCACAGAAGTTTGATTTAATTGGAGGTTATACTGTGTTTACTTATTATTTTATTAATTGGAATTGTATGCCGCCCCTCTCGGAGGACTCGGGGCGGCTCACAACCTATCAGAAACAATCTAACAAATACATATCTAAAAATCCAATTAATATGGCGGAAAAAGACTTTGAAAACTCTAATATGATTTTAAACATTCATCACCATTCACTCAGCAAAACATACTAGTACACTAGTGTTGTTTAAGTGTTCCCTTTATTTTTTTAAGCAATACATACATACATACATACATACATACATACATACATACATACATATTTCTGTTGGCAAAAAACATCATACACACCACACACACACACATATATATATATATTATATATGATATATGATATATATATATATATATATATATATATATATATATATATATATATATATATATATGTGTATATATATATATATATATATATATATATATATATATATATATGTATGTATGTCACATGTTTTTTGGCTGAATTTGAAAATTAAGGGAGACTAGGATAGATCTATTTCGGCCTTATTGTATATATTTATATATGTACCCTTTCCTTCCTGTTCCTTCGCTTTCTTTCTCTCACTCTTTTCTTTTTCTCCCCCCTTTTATTTTCCTTTCCTTTCCCTCTTTTCCTTTCATTCTTTTCTCTCTTTCCCTTCTCTCTTTTCTTTTCTTTTTTCTCTCTCTCTCTAAAGGGTAAAATGTATAGGTGGATTTTCAGTGCATCCCTGGAGAAAAACCAACTTTTTTTAAAAAAAGCCCCTCTCTCCTTCCTCCACCACCTTGCTGGTTTTTTTTCCAAAATAAGGTCTATTATTTATGCCGATTTTACATTCAGGACATCAAATAAACCCCAGAGGATTCCGTGCAGAAAGCGACAGGAGGGAAAGGATTCGTGCTCTGGCTGGGCTGATTATTACATCTATTAATTGTTTAATAATTGATCGTCCGATTATTATTTAATGACAAAGGTTGCAAATGAAAGGAAAGGAATATGTTTGGGCTGTTGCCACTGTGTGTAAAACGTGGCGTGAGGCAGTGCTGTGGGTTGTGTTGGTGCCTGGGGTTCTTTTGGTGTGTGTGTGTGTGTGTGTGTGTGTGTGTGTGTGTGTATCACTTTACAGTTGCTTTTGATTATATTTTTGAAACGGGCAAAGCTTAATTTTTTCTCACCAGTTTTAATTCTATTGGACTACAATGCCCATTTTCCTCTGGGGCATACTTCTGGATAAATCTAAGTTTTGAGGTGGGATTTTTGGAGGGGGGTGGAGAAGCCAATGGTTTTATGTGCATAAATGTTTTAGGAGAGAAGGAAAGTTACTCCTGAGTAAACAGCAATGGGATGTTTTTGGACATGGAGAATTACGCATGGTAGATTCACAGAGGCTGATGGACAGCTTTATCCTTCTTCCTGTGAAAAGTGTTTTCCTTCCTTCCTTCCTTTCTTTCCCTTTTCTTTTTCCTTTCCCCCTTCTTTCTTTTAAACCTTTCTCATCTCTCTTCCACACTTTCTTTTTCTCCTATCCTTCCTTACCATTCTTAACTCCTTTTCTATCTTCTTTCGATTTGTCTTTTATCCTGTCGTTTTCTTTCCTTTCTTTCTCTTTCTTCGCCCTTCTCATTCTCTTCCCCTTCATCTACTGACCCGCTTCCTTTCCCTTCCCTTTCTTTTTCTCCCTCTTTTTTTTCTTCCCCCTTTTATTTTCCTTTCCTTTCCCTCTTTTCCTTTCATTCTTTTCTCTCTTTCCCTTCTCTCTTTTCTTTCCTTCTGACCTTTTCCTTTCCTTTCCTTCTCTCTCTCATTCTTTTCTTTTTCTTCCCTTTTCATTTTTCTTTCATTTCCCTACTTTTCCTTTCCTTCCTTTCTCTTTCCTTCCCACCCTTTCCTTTCTGTTCCTTTCCTTTTTTCTTTTCTTTTTCTTCCACCTTTTCCTTTTCCTCTTTTCTTTTTTCTTTCCTTCCCACCCGTTCCTTTCCTTCCCTTTCTTTCTCTCACTCTTTTATCTTCCCCTTTTCCTTTCCCTCTTTTTCTTTCCTTCCTTTCTCTTTTCTTTTTTCTTTCCTTCCCATCCTTTCCTTTCCTTCCCTTTCTTTCTCTCACTCTTTTATCTTCCCCCTTTCCTTTCCCTCTTTTTCTTTCCTTCCTTTCTCTTTTCTTTTTTCTTTCCTTCCCATCCTTTCCTTTCCTTCCTGTTCCTTCCTTTTCTTTCTCCCACTCTTTCCTTTTTCTTCCCTTTTCATTTTTCTTTCATTTCCCTCTTTTCCTTTCCTTCCTTTCTTTTCTCTTTTCCCTTTCCTTCCCATCCTTTCCTTTCTTTCTTTCCTTTTTCTTCCTCCTTTTCCTTTCCTTCTTTTCTCTCTTTTCTTTTCTCTTTCCTTCCCACCCTTCCTTTCCTTTCTTTTTGCTTCCCCCAAAACGCCGCCCGGGGATCCATTCTCCTCCCCCTTTTCTCTCCCGGCCCCAGTGAAGGAAGAAGGCGACCGGGAGATCTCCAGCTCCCGAGAAAGCCCCCCGGTGCGGCTGAAGAAACCGCGCAAAGCCCGCACCGCCTTCACCGATCACCAGCTGGCGCAGCTCGAGCGCAGCTTCGAGAGGCAGAAATATCTCAGCGTGCAAGACAGGATGGAGCTGGCCGCCTCCCTCAACCTCACCGACACCCAAGTCAAAACCTGGTACCAGAACAGAAGGTAAGCGAGAAAGAGACGCGGGGGCACGAAGGAGGGAGAGGGGGGGAGAGGAGAGAGAGCGCAGAGCGCACGAATTCGGGTTAAGGCTCGGCTCCCTTTGGCATCGGCTGGGCTTTCTTCTCACCGTCCGTCTGGGCCGGTCTCCAATGGTTCCGATCGGCTCCTTTCGAGAAAAGGGATCGGGGCGCCGAGAAAGCCTGTCGGAAGGATTAAAAAGTTGCCCTTGCAATGGTGAAAGCGGGGTCAAGGGGTGGTGTGTAGTTCCCGTTTGCAAAGAAGCGAGTTGGGTTAGAGAGAGTTTAGTTAGAGGGCGCCTTCGTCTTAATCCGTGAATTGAATCCCTCGGTTCCTTCTGCTCCTGTTTTTCCCCCTTCTATTTTTTCTTTCAAAACTCTACATTCTTCATCTACGAATTCGAAATCAGCTCTTCCTCCCTTCCTCCCTTTTCCTTTCCTTCCTTCCTCCTTTTCTTTTCCTTCCTTCCTTTCTTTCCTTCCTTCTTTCCTCCCCTCCCTCCCTCCCTATCTTCCTTTATTTTCCTTTCCTTCCTTCTTTCCTTTCATTCTTCCTTTCCTTCCTTCCATTCTTTCCTTACTTCCTTTCTTTCTTTTCCTTTCCTTCCTTCCTTCTTTCCTTCCTTTCCCTTTCCTTCCTTCCTTCCTCCCTTCCTCTCTTCCTTTCTTTTCCTTTCCTTCCTTCCATTCTTTCCTCCCTTCCTTCTTTTCTCCCTCCCTCTCTTCCTTTCTTTTCCTTTCCTTCCTTCTTTCCTTCCACCTGAGTTCCATTAACCTGGTTATGCTCAACCCAACAGTACAGTTGCTGGCTGGTTCTTGTTGAAATGCGAGTAGGTGAATCTAGGTAGGGTCAAGTTGGCTTGGCTTTTGGGGAAGGAAGAAAACATATTAACTTCTGCAAATTGTAGGAAAAACCAGGAGAGGTAATTGCAGCTAGAGGTGTATATCAAGAATAATGGACGTTTGTGCCATTTCCTACAATGTAATTTTTATGGCTGTGGTGGAAATGCAGTTTTTAAAAAAAACATTTTAAAGTCCAGCCGTGTTCTGTTGTAACTGTAAATATTCCCAATATGGAGTAAATCCTCTTGAATTCAATGAAGCTTACTTCTGTGTAGACATCTGGAGTGTGTAGATGGTTTCTCTCTTGCGCTAAGGGTTTTTATTTTTATTTTTAATAAAAGTCACTTGATCTCCAAGCCCTGCTTAAAAAGCAAATGAAATCAGGCAAGGAATGAAAATAATTATCAATCTCAAAACGGTGCTGAAATATTTCGAAGAAGGTCAAATCCACCCGCAGCTTGGCGGCTATTTTGCAAGCTTTTAGATTACACTGAACCCTTGACACTGGAGCCAGTTTTGGAATTACACCAGGCTCCTATTCTGATTGGGGAAGAAAGGCATTTGTTTAGGGGAAACCCACAATCTGGCTGCAGACTTGGTGAGGACAAGGGTTTTTTTAATCAAGAAATTCTGGTTACCGTAATTTAGGTTTTGATTAGTTTTAGTCTTAAATTTGTGTCAATCCTGGGCTATTTTTTAAAAAAATCTTGATTAGTTTTGATCTTGATTAAATGGATTTTGATTAGTTTAGATCTTGCTTAGTTTTTTAAAAAAAATAATAGTTTCTTTATTGAAGAAAGAACCACACCACAATATGTATATGTGTCTACATGTACAAATCACAAGAGAGAAATTTGAGCATGAGGAATATAAAAACAAATACAGATATATAATTTTTGCACTGAGCCTCTATCACAATAGGTAGTTAATGTCTTAATTGAATAGAAAAGAGAGAACAGTACAACACTTTGAAAAATAAAAAAGTAGAAGTAAAGAAGAGTTAAAGAAGAGAGGAGGAAAGAAAAGAAGAAGAAAAGAGAAAGAAGAAACTAAAATAGAAGGAAACTGTGCATATATACACTAAAGACAAGTCAACCTCTTTGTTGACTATCATATCTCGGAGCCTTTATAGACGTGTTGAATTTCTGTTAATTACTGGTATTTTTGTGGTCATTGGTTTATATAGGAAGAATTTCAACATCTAAAACTGAAGTTTTATCCCGTTGTTGATATCTAGTGACTCACTTGTGTATGGTTTCAACATCGTAAATAGAAATTTCTATCCTACTGTTAGATCTTTATTTTTGATGAGGTTGTAGAATGGAAGGTCTTGCTTGGTTTTAATTACGTGTAGTTTTGATCATGGTTGTTATTATCAGGCCTGGCAGGAATCTGACGTGTGAATGCAGCTGGCCACTTTGGTTAATGTACGGTTCTGGTTTTGCTTCGTTCTAGGCAACCAGAGAACGCACGTTGTGGGCAATCTTGCACAATGTGTTTCATAGTTTGTGTATCAGCACCACAATCACAACGAGGGGAATTGGACATGCCTTTATGAGGCCACTGTCATAGCCCTGCAGAAGAGTTGCATATAATTTGGTGTGGGTTGTGTAAATATGTTTACTTCTCTTCTGCCGTGTTGTTGTTGTTGTTATTATTATTATTATTATTATTATTATTATTATTATTATTATTTATTAGATTTGTATGCCGCCCCTCTCCGTAGACTCGGGGTGGCTCACAACAATAACAAAGACAATATAAGAACAAATCTAATAATTTAAAAAACGCTAAAACCCCCATTATTAAAAGCAAACATACACACAAACATACCATGTATAAACTGTATAGGCCCCGGGGAGATGTCTCAGTTCCCCCATGCCTAACGGCAGAGATGGGTCTTAAGAACTTTACAAAAGGCAAGGAGGGTGGGGGCAGTTCTAAGCTCCGGGGGGATCTGGTTCCAGAGGGTCGGGGCCGCCACAGAGAAGGCTCTTCTCCTGGGTCCCACCAAACGACATTGTATAGGTCGAGGGACCTGGAGAAGGCCAACTCTGTTCTCATTGTAATGCAGCATTGCAGACTGCCTCTGCCCACAGCCAGGAGTTTGATCCTGAAGAGGCTCATGGTTGACTCAGCCTTCCATCCTTTCCGAGGTCGTTCAAATGAGCACCCGGATTGTTGGGGGCAAGAGGCTGACTCTGTAAACTGCTTAGAGAGGGCTGGAAAAGCACTGCAAAGCGGTATATAAGTACTGTTACTAAGTGCTATTATGATGCTGAATAAGAATAAATGTTTTGTGCCAACTTAGGATAAAGGATCAATAACCCAATTACATTACTGCGGAGAGGGGCGGCATACAAATCTAAATAATTAATTAATTAATTAATTAATTAATTAATTAATTGGGTTATTGATCAGATAGACAGACAGACAGACAGACAGACAGAGATAGAAATGGATGGATGCATGGGTGGGTGGGTGGGTGGATGGATGGATGGATAGATAGATAGATAGATAGATAGATCTGTAGATAGATAGATAGGTAGGTAGATAGATAGGTAGGTAGGTAGATAGGTAGATTAGGTAGGTAGGTAGGTAGGTAGGTAGGTTGGGTAGATAGATAGATAGATAGATAGATAGATAGATAGATAGATAGATTAGATAAACAGATGGATAGATTTATGATAGATCGAGAATAGGATAGGATAGGATAGATGTTGGAGTGAAAGAATAGAATAGATACAGTATAGTTGAGTAGAATAGAATATAATTCTTTATTGGCCAAGTGTGATTGGACACACAAGGAATTTGTCTTTGGTGTAGATGCTCTCAGTGTACATAAAAGAAAAGATACATTTGTCAAGAATAGAATAGAATGGAAGGGAAGGGAGAATAGAATTAGACTGGACTAGACTAGACTAGGATAGGATAGGATAGGATAGAATTCTTTATTGGCCAAGTGTGATTGGACACACAAGGAATTTGTTTTTGATGCAGAAACTCTCATTGTACATAAAAGAAAATATACATTTGTCAAGAATAGAATAGAATGGAAGGGAAGGGAGAATAGAATTAGACTGGACTAGACTAGGATAGGATAGAATAGAATAGAATAGAATAGGAATTCTTTATTGGCCAAGTGTGGTTGGACACACAAGGAATTTGTCTTTGATGCAGAAACTCTCATTGTACATAAAATAAAATATACATTTGTCAAGAATCATGAGGTACAATTTAATGATTGTCATAGGGTATAAATAAGCAGTGAGGGAACAATCAATTGTTGACAAACAATCAGATCGAAGACAGACAGACAGAGAAACACAGAAATACAGATGTGAATGATGTCTTTTTAACTGGCTCTCCCCAATCACAGCTTTTGATCCCTTATCCCCACCCCCACCCCCTTCCTCCTTTAAGCCATCATCTTGGTGATAATTGCAAGCCTAGAGAGCAAATTGAATTCAAGATGCTGGCCCCTGCTAAGGGTTACCGGAGCAAGCTGGGAGAATTTGAACAAAGAGGCAGGAACCGTCCAGAGGTCATTTCACCTTCTGTCTCGAAAAAGCAGTCGGGAAAGAAGAAGATAAAAATTACCTGACTTGCTGGGTTTTGGAGGAGCTAGGCCAAGGTTTCCCTGGGCTTAAACACAATTTGAAAGTGGGGTTAGCTTGTGCCGCAGCGATGACCCCCCTAACCTGGTTTGTTAGTGTGAGGTGTGGGCTGACCTGTGAATGCACACTCAGGCCGTGTGGCTTTGTCCACCAGGGTTTGTGTGAACCCAGCACCTTGGGGGAAGTTTCAGTAAACCAGGATAGAGCAAGCTGTGCGAATGAGGCTGTTTGGAAAAGCTAAGCTATTAATTAACTGGGTTATTAATAAAAATGTGAAAAACAGAGACCGGTGGTGAGAAAACTCACCCATTTTTTTGCATTCTGAGTTGGCAAAACAGATTAGAAAGAGGAAAAGGAAGAAGGAGAGGAGGAGGAGGAAGGAGAAGAGGAAGGAGGAGGAGAGGAAGGAGGAAGAAGAATAGAAAGAAGAAGGAGAGGAGGAGGAGGAGGAGGAGGAAGAATAGGAAGAGGAAGCAGAGAGGAGGGGGAAACAGAGGAGGAGAAAGGAGAGGAGGAGAGGAAGAGGAAGAAGGAGAGAAGGATGAGGAGGAGGAAGAATAGGAAGAGGAAGTGGAGAGGAGAGGAGGGGAAACAGAGGAAGAGGAGGAAACAGAGGAGGAGAAAGGAGAGGAGAGGAAGAGGAGGAAGGAGAAGAGGAAGCGAAGGAAGGATGAGGAAGAATAGAAAGAGGAAGAGGAAAAAGTAGAGGAGGAAAAGGAGGAGGAGGAAAAGGAGGAGGAGGAAGGAGAGGAGGAGGGCAAGGAAGAGGAAGAAGAGAAAGAATAGAAAGAGGAAGAAGAAGGAGAGGAGAAAGGACAGGAGGAGGAAGAGGAGGATGAAGGAGAAGAGGAAGAATAGAAAGAGGAAGAAGAAGGAGAAGAGGAGGAAGGAGAAGAGGAAGGAGAAGAAGAAGAATAGGAAGAGAAGGAGGAGGAGGAAGGAGAGCCAACTGTTTGATTTGCGTGGGTGAGAACGAAAAAAAAAAGAAAGAAATCTGTTGTTTTTCCCCCGCTAAAGACACAACAGCGCATCGCTGGGCTATTAATAATATATCCCAATTGATGCTTTGGGCATCAATAATTAAGGGCAGTTACAGTAATTACACAATTATGGTGAGGATGAATAATTTACTGGGAGGGGGAAAGAGAGACGGAATTGCTCCTAGGCGGAAAAGGTGAAAGGCAAGGATTATGGGCTACTTGACTCCAAAGGCTTTCGGTGGTGTGTGGTTTGCTCATTGTCTGTGAGGTGGTTAGGCCCCTGCGTTTACCTGGAGCAGGTAGAATGGAGAGGAAAGGAGGGGGGACTTGAATCCCATGGTCTTCCTTAACAGTCCATTTCAGAGGTGCTTCCTTCTCCAGACCCAACTTGCAACCAGTTCGTTTAGGGATGAGAGAGAGGGCAAGAGATCAAACATTGCTTGAGTTAGAACCTGGAGAGACCAAACAGATAAGTCCTCCAATTTACAACCCTTCCCTTAAAGATTTAAAGTTAGAAGGGACGCTGAACTCGGGACTGGGTTTTTTTTTCGACACATCAACTCTATGTTGGGGGAGAGTTTTGCGAAGGCTGGACTCAATTGTGTCAACCCCTAATCCCCAACATTTCTCCTTTAGACTCTCCACAATTGACCTCTCCGGGTTCCTAAGAGGCCAGTAAGGGGCGTACATAAGTGCACTGGTGTGCCTTTCCTCCCCTGTCCAATTGTCTTTCCTTTCTCTCACTTATCTTATATATTTTCTTCCTTTCATATATCCTCTCCTCTAAGTTCACTTTACCCTTATATATATTACTACATGTCTATTTTTCTTCCTATGTATTTGTGTATTGGACAAATGAACAAATAAATAAATAAATATAAAAATAAACTAGCTACAGTTCTTAGAGCCAGTAGCAGTGAATAGGCTCCACCCACCTGCCTAGCACACTCCGCCCACCCCTCCCAGGATGCTTCTGCGCATGGGTGCAATTGCACGTGGAAAACGGTGGCAAACTAATCCAGAACCCAACACTGCCCGGAACAGCGGGCCCTTTGAAGTGGGAACTGCACCTGGTTTCACCTGCAGGTAGACCGCCTTGACCCCTGGAGGTTCTGTCGCGAAGGCTTCTTCAGCGTTTGTTCTGTATCAAGTGTGGTTGTGCAGGCGCATTGTTGGGGGAGAGTTTTGCACATGGGGAAGCAATGTTTGGAAACTTCAGATCGTGCAGAATGCAGCTGCGAGAGCAATCGTGGGCTTTCCCAAATATGCCCATGTCACACCAACACTCCGCAGTCTGCATTGGTTGCCGATCAGTTTCTGGTCACAATTCAAAGTGTTGGTTATGACCTATAAAGCCCTTCATGGCACCGGACCAGATTATCTCAGGGACCGCCTTCTGTTGCACGAATCCCAGCGACCAGTCAGGTCCCACAGAGTGGGTCTTCTCCGGGTCCCGTCAACCAAACAATGTCGCTTGGTGGGACCCAGGGGAAGAGCCTTCTCTGTGGCGGCCCCGGCCCTCTGGAACCAACTCCCCCCAGAGATTAGAATTGCCCCCACCCTCCTTGCCTTTCGTAAGCTCCTTAAAACCCACCTCTGCCGTCAGGCATGGGGGAATTGAGATATTCCTTCCCTCCTAGGCCTTTACAATTTATGCATGGTATGTCTGTATGTATGTCTGGTTTTTATATTAATGGGTTTTTAATCGTTTTTAGTATTGAATTACTATTGTACACTGTTTTATTGTTGCTGTTAGCCGCTCCGAGTCTCCGGAGAGGGGCGGCATACAAATCAAATCAAATCAAATCAACAAACAAACAAACTAGCCACAGTTCACAACTATACCTAATTGAAGTCTTCAATGAAACACACTGCAGCGCGCTTTCTTGTAAAAATATATTTTACTTTTCTTCTTAGAAAAATGCTTCTCTAAATACTATCACAATATTCTCATACACTACTATTCCATCCACCATTGCAACCACCCACAAACCACTAAGCACTAAACCACCAACTACTGTAACAAACCACTTACTACAATCCACCCAGCACAAACCACCCAGCACAAACCACATCCATGCAAGGGTGTTACTCCTTGTAGATACGTTACAGCCAATCGGGTTGCAGCACAATTTAGCAAAACCCACGATTACATACGGATGATGGCTTATATCAGCATTTCCTATGGTTAGAGACCATTTTCTTGTGTTGTAATATTACCGCAAGGACTAAATTTATTTCTGACACCCCACAGTCACGTGATCAAAATTCGGAAGCTTGGCAACTGGCTTGTACCTATGACTGTTTCCGGGTCACATGATCCTCTTTTGCGACCTGCTGGGTTTCTCTTCCCTTCCCTGCCAGTTTTAAAGCGCATGGGTTGTGTTGGAAGAGCGCTCTTTAGGCGGGTATGCTCTCTACACTCACACACATTACATCCAGGTTCTGACGCTCTGCGCGTGGGCAGAAGCCCTTGTGCATGTGCAGAGGGTTCATCGCCAGCCGTTTTCGAGCAGCGGGAACCAAGGAAGGGTTTGGAGGCATGGCAAGCCAGCCATCTTTCATTCATTCATTCATTCATTCATTCATTCAGAAGGATTTAGGGGTAGTGATTTCTGACAGTCTCAAAATGGGTGAGCAGTGTGGTCGAGAGGTAGGAAAAGCAAGTAGGATGCTTGGCTGCATAGCTAGAAGTACAACAAGCAGGAAGAGGGAGATTGTGATCCCACTATATAGAGCGCTGGTGAGACCACATTTGGAATACTGTGTTCAGTTCTGGAGACCTCACCTACAAAAAGATATTGACAAAATTGAACGGGTCCAAAGACGGGCTACAAGAATGGTGGAAGGTCTTAAGCATAAAACGTATCAGGAAAGACTTCATGAACTCCATCTGTAGAGTCTGGAGGACAGAAGGAAAAGGGGGGACAGGATCGAAACATTTAAATATGTTAAAGGGTTAAATAATGTTCAGGAGGGAAGTGTTTTTAATAGGAAAGTGAACACAAGAACAAGGGGACACAATCTGAGGTTAGTTGGGGGAAAGATCAGAAGCAACGTGAGAAAATATTATTTCACTGCAAGAGTAGTAGATCCTTGGAACAAACGTCCAGCAGACGTGGTTGGTAAATCCACAGGGACTGAATTTAAACATGCCTGGGATAAACATAGATCCATTCTAAGATAAAATACAGGAAATAGTATAAGGGCAGACTAGATGGACCATGAGGTCTTTTTCTGCCGTCAGTCTTCTATGTTTCTATGTTTATTGGATTTGTATGCCGCCCCTCTCCGTGGACTCGGGGTGGCTCATTACCAGTTCAATGAAACGGGGGCAAGTTTCCTGCACCAGTTCGCCTAAAACCGGTCTATGTTCCATAGATGGGAACACTGTCAGCCTGAAATGCCTTAGAACAGTGATGGCGAACCTATGGTACAGGTACCATGCAGAGCCATATGTGCTGGCACGTGAGCCGTTACCTTAGCTCAGCTCCAACGTGCATGTGTCTGCTGGCCAGCTAATTTTGGCTCGCACAGAGACTCTGGGATGGCGTTTTTGGCTTCCAGAGAGCCTCCGGAGGGATCAGGGAGGGCATTTTTACCTCCCCTGGCTCCAGGGAAGCCTTTGGAGCCTGGGGAGTATTCTATCGAGCTCTCTGGTAGAGTCCTCCCGAAAATTCACAGGTACAAATTTCAGACACACACATGTTTGAAAATTCAAAACAATGTTTTTTATACCAAAAATCCAAATAAACTAAGCATTCTTTTGGTATAACAAAGAGCCCTGGTCTCCAAACAAACTGGTAATTTGTACAAGTCCCTTATCAGTTCTGTGATACTTAGCTTGCAGCTGTGAGGCAATTCACAGTCCTTCTTCTTTCACAAAGTGAAACACACTTTGCTCTGGTTTAGTTTCAAAGTGGGGGAAAATCAGCACACAAAAGGTCAAATCAGTAAAGCAGTCACGAAACACAACGATCAGATAATCCTCCACAATGGCCAAACCCACAGGCTGCTCTTTATAGCAGCCTCACTCATGACCACAGCCCCACCCAACCACAGGGGGCCTCATTTTCTTTGATAATAATCTCTCAGTTGTTGCTGCCTATGCATCGCTCTCCGCATGCGTGGCTGTATCATTAACTCTTGTTCTGAATCCAAGCAGGAGCTAGAGAATTGATCTCCTTCTGAGCTGTCTGCCCCACTCTCCTCCTCCCTGTCACTCATGTCTTCTTGGTCAGAGGAGCCTTCATCATCAGATTCCACTGGGGGAAAAACAGGCCTGCAGCATGTGGATGTCTCCTCCACATCCACAGTCCTTGGGGCAGGAGCTGGGCCAGAGCTAACCACAACAGGGAGGGTGAAACACGAGCCTATTGGCCCCACCAGAAGTTGGGAACCAGGCCATTTCCGGACTCCAGAGGGCCTCCAAATGGGCAGGGGAAGCTGTTTTCACCCTTCACAGGCACTGAATTATGGGCGTGGGCACTCGGGCATGCGCAATAGCATGCATCCACGGTCTTCCGGCACCCAATGAAAAAACAGTTCGCCATCACTGCCTTAGAACTCACTTATTTCCTGCTGGACTTTGTGTAAATAATAATACTTTTGCTTCGACCAATGTTTCCAGCATGACTTGGCTTTCTACATAATTGATCCGGCCAGACAGAACCAATTTTAAGAAAAGCTACTCTAAGAAAGAGAGGCAGTTTGTTGTGGTGGTTAGAACACCAGGCTAGAGAACAAGAGACTGGGAATTCTCAGAGACCGCCTTCTACTGCACGAATCCCAGCGACCAGTTAGGTTCCACAGAGTGGGTCTTCTCCGGGTCCCGTCAACTAAACAATGTCGCTTGGCGGCACCCATGGGAAGAGCCTTCTCTGTGGCGGCCCCGGCCCTCTGGAACCAACTCCCCCCAGAGATTAGAATTGCTCCCACCCTCCATGCCTTTCGTAAGCTTCTTAAAACCCACCTCTGCCACCAGGCATGGGGGAACTGAGATATTCTTTCTCCCTAGGCCTTTACAATTTTATGCATGGTATGTCTGTATGTATGCTTGGTTTTACAATAAGGGTTTTTAACTGTTTATATTGGATTGTCATATGCTGTTTACTACTGTTGTTAGCCGCCCGGAGTCTACGGAGAGGGGCGGCATACAAATCAAATCAAATCAAATCAAATCAAAATCAAATTCTGACAGATTTACTTCACTAAATGTTGGTTAAGTGAAACATTCCTTCAGTTTAGCTTCGCCCTCTTTTACAACCCAAAAACAGCGGGCCATTGAGCCTTAACACTCTGATCCGGCTGGTAGTCTGTTAGCGGTACTGGATGAATTTTGGATTAGTGGTCTTTTAACATTTGGGGTTCTTAAGATTTTGTATTTGTTTGGTCCTGCAAGACGAGTTCGCTGGAGAAGTGCAGCATACAAACTGGACTACAATAAATAAATAAACGAGGGCTGTGAAAATATTTACTGACCCCTCGCATCAAACTCCTACCCTCCAAATGTCGCTATGGAGCACCGCACACCAAGACAACTAGATACAAGAACAATTTTTCCCCCGGAATGCCATCACTCTGCTAAACAAATAATTCCTTCAACACTATCAAACTATTTACTAAATCTGCACTACTGTAACTTGTTGCTTGCATCCTTACGATTTATATTAATATGGATTTTTTCCTCATGGCTTATTTGACCCCTGTGACAATCATTAAGTGTTGCACCTCTTAATTCTTGACAAATGTCTCTTTTCTTTTATGTACACTGAGAGCATCTGCATCAAAGACAAATTTATTGTATCTAATCACATTTGGCCAATAAAGAAGTCTATTCTATTCTATTCTATTCTATTCTACTCTTTTCTCTTCTCTTCTCTTCTCGACAAATGGAAAGAAAGATATTTTATGTACACTGAGAGCATCTACATCAAAGACAAATTCCTTGTGTGTCCAATCACACTTGGCCAATAAAGAATTCTATTCTATTCTATTCTATTCTATCTTTTCTTTTCTATTCTATCTTCTCTTCTCGACAAATGGAAAGAAAGATATTTTATGTACACTGAGAACATCTACACCAAAGACAAATTCCTCGTGTGTCCAATCACACTTGGCCAATAAAGAAGTCTATTCTATTCTATTCTATCTTCTCTTCTCTTCTCGACAAATGGAAAGAAAGATATTTTATGTACACTGAGAGCATCTGCACCAAAGACAAATTCCTTGTGTGTCCAATCACACTTGGCCAATAAAGAATTCTATTCTATTCTACTCTATTCTATCTTTTCTTTTCTATTCTATCTTCTCTTCTCGACAAATGGAAAGAAAGATATTTTATGTACACTGAGAACATCTACACCAAAGACAAATTCCTCGTGTGTCCAATCACACTTGGCCAATAAAGAAGTCTATTCTATTCTATTCTATCTTCTCTTCTCTTCTCGACAAATGGAAAGAAAGATATTTTATGTACACTGAGAGCATCTACACCAAAGACAAATTCCTTGTGTGTCCAATCACACTTGGCCAATAAAGAATTCTATTCTATTCTATTCTACTCTATTCTATCTTTTCTTTTCTATTCTATCTTCTCTTCTCGACAAATGGAAAGAAAGATATTTTATGTACACTGAGAACATCTACACCAAAGACAAATTCCTCGTGTGTCCAATCACACTTGGCCAATAAAGAAGTCTATTCTATTCTATTCTATTCTATTCTATTCTATTCTATCTTCTCTTCTCGACAAATGGAAAGAAAGATATTTTATGTACACTGAGAACATCTACACCAAAGACAAATTCCTCGTGTGTCCAATCACACTTGGCCAATAAAGAAGTCTATTCTATTCTATTCTATTCTATCTTCTCTTCTCGACAAATGGAAAGAAAGATATTTTATGTACACTGAGAGCATCTGCACCAAAGACAAATTATTATTATTATTTATTAGATTTGTATCATGTATTTGTATTTTTGATGGATAGGACATTGTATTTGTACACAGGATTTGTATTTATTAGATTTGTATCCTGGTGTGTCCAATCACACTTGGCCAGTAAAGAATTTTATTCTGTTCTATTCTAAATAAATAAATACATTGGCATCCTTCAGTCTCGAAATACCATGGTATGGTGCTCTGGATTCCCCAGATCTCCTGCTTGGGTAACAGTCTATCCTCTATGCTAGTCTAAATAAATAAAATAACAAAGAGTTGGAAAGGACCTTAAGAGGTCTTCTAGTCCAACCCACTCTGCTCGGGCAGGAAACCCCCTTTGAACCCCGTTTTCTCTCTTTCTCTCCCCTCCATCTCCAGGACCAAGTGGAAGAGGCAAACGGCGGTGGGGCTGGAGCTGCTAGCCGAGGCGGGCAACTACTCCGCCTTGCAACGGATGTTCCCTTCGCCCTACTTCTACCCGCAGAGTTTGGTCTCCAACTTGGATCCCGGCGCCGCGCTCTACCTGTACCGGGGACCCAGCGCGCCTCCTCCGGCGCTCCAGCGGCCTCTGGTGCCTCGAATCCTCATCCACGGACTGCAAGGGGGCAGCGAGCCCCCGCCGCCTCTGCCCCCGCTGGCCGGCGTCCTCCCCAGAGCCGCCCAGCCGCGGTGAGCGGGACCTTGCCCCCACCCCGACCCGGGATTCGCTTCAGGGAGATGTGTGGGAACGCGGCGCGCCCTCCCCTCCGCTTCCCCGAGCCGGATTGACTCTGCAAAGGGGGTGGTTGGTTGTGGGGGAGGGAGGGAGGGGAGGAAAAGGGGGAGGAAGGAGGCGGGGAGGGGTCTGCACGCATCTCGACCTTCGAGGCATCCCCACGACCCGCCTTTCTTCCTAACCCCCTTTCCCAACCAACCCAGGATGCTGCAAAAAAAAAAAAAAACCAACCTTGTCCCTGGCACTTTTCAGAAAACCAGCCTCTGGCATCAGATATATATTTCCCCCACCTTTTTATTTTTTCCTATCGTGGTTTATTTCCCTGCTTATTGGGCAGCCCCTTCTTGGATTGAGTGAGTTCTAAACCGGGTTTAGAAGGTGAATCCTGGGTTTTGCCATCTTCCTGTCTACTACTACCCCAAGAGATGTGCCCGTGGTGCTTTCGACCAGGTTTTTAAGAGATGCAAACTTGGTTAATGAGTTGTGTGAACTGAGTAGCCCTGCCTAGTGTGTGGATCAGGGGTCCATTCAACAATCCCCAAATTTGGCACTTGGGGTTGGAATTCAACTCCACACTACGGAGAAGTTAGAACTAGCATCCTTTTCTCTCATTCTGGCCTTGCTGGACTATTACCCCAAAGGACGTGCCAGCTGTCTTTGGACCACATTTTAAAGAGATGCAAACTTGGTTCAATTCTTTGGGGGTTGAATGAGTTGTACAAACCAGGTAGCTCTGCCTAGTGTGTGAATCAGGGGTCCATTCAGCAATCCCCAAATTTGGCACTTGGGGTTGGAATTCAACCCCATACTACAGAGAAGATACAAGTAGCATCCTTTTCTCCCAGTCTGCCCTTGCTGGGTTCCCAACTCCAGACATCCCCAGCCAACACCGTCAAAAATAATAATAAGGTTCATAGATAGCCCAAAATTTCCTAGAAAGTGACCCATTGGGGGGAAAAAACCCCTTTTTTGACATTTCCGGTATGTAGGTGGTTTATTTTGCAAAATCACAAGTTTGCAACCTGTTCTAGGGAGTCTGCTAAAAAAAAGAAATATTTTTTCTTTAGGAATCTTCAATGGCACCGAGTATTGATTTTCTAGAGTTTACAGGGCCTGGTGGCCTTTTCCTCTTCCGGTTGGCTCCTTGGCTCACTTTCTTAGGCCCTTAAAAGTGTCTTGGCTCCCTTCCCATTTTGCAGGGGGGGGGGGAAATAAGACAACCCCCCCAGCTCTGCTCTTTCATAGGTCATCCTTCTGGCAAAGCAACTAAACAATGATGGATGAATTTTCTTTTAGGAATTGCAAATCCTGAGTGCTATTTTCATCGTAGAGTAGGGTTGGCAATGCAATGGAAGTAGGACAATAATAATAATACTAATAATAATAATAATACAGTGGTACCTCTATCTACCTATGAACTTTTCTAGATAAGAACCGGGTGTTCAAGAATTTTTTTTTGCCTCTTCTCAAGAACCATTTTCCACTTACAAGCCCTTTGAAACTGTAACCGGAAAAGGCAGGGAGAAGCCTCCGTGGGTCCTCTCTAGGAATCTCCTGGGAGGAAACAGGGGCCAGAAAAGGCGGGGGAGAAGCTTCCGTGGGGCCTTTAGGAATCTCCTGGGAGGAAACAGAGCCAGAAAAGGCAGGGAGAAGCTTCCGTGGGGGCCTCTCTAGGAATCTCCTGGGAGGAATCAGGGCCGGAAAAGGTGAGGAGAAGCCTCCGTGGGGCCTCTCTAGGAATCTCCTGGGAGGAAACAGGGCCGGAAAAGGCGGGGAGAAGCCTCCATGGAGCCTCTCTAGGAATCTCCTGGGAGGAAACAGGGCCTCCACCCTCCCTGTGGTTTTCCTATGGGAAAAATTGCTTCTTCTTACAAACTTTTCTACTTAAGAACCTGGTCACGGAACGAATTAAGTTCGTAAGTAGAGGTACCACTGTAATAATAAAAAGATTTCAAAGCACATGCTGGATAGACTCAGAAGCTTCACAGTCATTGTGTGTGTGTCTGTGTGTGTATATCTACTTGAGAGTGAGCCCTGATAGGTTCTAGGCGTCTCAAAGCACGAATAAATCTTGCTTACTTCCTTACTGCTCTCTTCAAGGGGGGGTCGACTGCGTTAAATCCCCAGATGGGAACCACGATGCCCGATTGTGCGCTGTTTGCAGAAAGCGAGAGAGAGAGAGAAAGAAAGGAAATGCAAACACTAAACAAACACAAACACACACACCAAACAATCCTGCTATTAAATGTGGGTCAAGGGAAAAGGCGTGCCGATTCTCTACCGATAAACGGACGAATCTCATTCCATCAAGACGAGATGGTTTGAAAAGATGGTTATTCCGATTTCAGTGGGGGGAAAAACCAGAGAAGGGAATTCAATTTGGGATCAACTTTGGGACTTCCAGATCTTGTAGAAGCAGCTGGTTCTCGGTGGCTTCGGAAAAGGGTTCCAGATCTGCTCTACAACGTTCTAGGCCCATCAAGGAGGGCGTCCGATCGTTCCTGCTATCGACTGGCCCGATGGGGTTTTTGTAGGTGGCATCTAGATACCATACCAGACCTAGACATTTGCCAGTTCTGGATCCAGGGGCAGGGATCTAAAAATGTTCTAGAATCTAAATATCTGTGGAGCTTCTAAGTCATCCAAGCCATGGTTGTTGCAAAGGGTGCTTTTTTCAAGAGGCATAACTGGAGTTTCTGGTTTTTTTCTCTGAAGACTTTTCCTTTCCCATCCGAGAAGTTTCTTCTGCTCTGATGGGATGTTGAAGAATGGAAGGATTTACACTCCTTGAAGGCTGCTGGTCATTTGCATCGTTTCACTCCAAAGGCCACTTGGAGATTTTGTCTGTGTTCTAAGGAAGTGGTTTCCCAACCTTGACAACTTGAAGATATCTGGACTTCAACTCCCAGAGGTCCCCAGCAAGCATTCGTTGAAGCATGAGTTGAAGTCCAAATGTCTTCAAGTTGCCAAGTTTGGGAAATACTGTTCTAAGGATCCCAAGTAGCCTCAGTGACTTACTAAAGGGATGCAAATGACTAACTGTCTTCAAGGAGTATAAATCCTTCCCTTCCCCACCATCCAGTCAGAGTCAAAAAAGCCTCCCAGATGAGAAGCAAAACGCCTTCAAAGAAAACTCAAGAAAATCCAATTGCCTCTTGAAAAAATGCACCTTTGGGATTCGCGAACTTAGATTCTTCCCATCGTTACCTACGTACGGTACAGGCCACACTAAACACAGATAGAAAATGGGAATTGGTGTATGCATTCGCGTCCCAGCGATATTTTGCGTGCATGCGAGATTTCGGCGATTTCTTTTTGCTTCCATGCATGCATGGCAGCAAAAAAATAAAAATAAAATCCACGCATGCACGAACGCAGAAAAATTGCCGAAATTTCTCTTGCGCGGGTTGAGCTGGGATAATGACATTTAGAACTCAGTTTTAAACCAAGGTGGGAGAACTAAATTCATTAAAAAAAAGAAAGCCTTCTTCTGCCCATTTTTATTCCACGAATCCTCCAATTCTTCCCATAACTTCGTGCCAGTATGCGCAATTATTTCTTTCCTTAGACCTACAGCTCATTTTCCTTTAAAGGCCACATCTACTCATGTTATTTTGAATGTCCACTCTGTGGTTTTGGTGTCTTTTAGCCAAGACTAAACAAAATATATCCTATCTTTTCTTTCTTTTTTTCCTTCCTTCCTATCTTTTCTTTTTCTTTCTTCCTTCCTTCCTTTCTATCTTTTCTTTCTTTCTTTTTTTCCTTCCTTCCTATCTTTTTCTCTTTCTGTTTTTTCTCCCTTCCTTCCTATCTTTTCTTTCTTTCTTTTTCTTCCTTTCTTCCTTTTCTTCCTTCCTTCCTATCTTTTCTTTTTCTTTCTTTCTTTCTTTCTTTCTTCCTTTCCTTCCTTCCTATCTTTTCTTTCTTTTCTTTGTTTCTTTCTTTCTCTTTCTTTCTCTTTCTTTTTTTCTTTCTATCTATCTATCTATCTATCTATCTATTTATTTATTACTTTATTTATTTATTTATTACAGACGGGCGTTTGCCTGTGGAACAAATCCCAACTTTCTCTCGCCAGGAGAACAAAAACCCATAGAGATTGTATCTTAGTCTACTGTAAAAAAGAAGAAAGTCATTTTATGCTAAGGCAAGGATTTTTCAAGATGATGTTCCTTCTTTTTTTTTTTTAAAAATGTGTGTTTCTTTTTTGTTGTTGTCGTCGCCGTTGTAAATAGCTGTGTGCACAAAAGTATATTATTTATGGTGAAACCCCCACTCCCCCCACCCACCAAGGATGTATTTGTGTAAGTGCATCTTGTTAAGTCTGTAACCACTGTGGGATTCTCTTTGTTTTTTGGATTTTATAATGGAAAGTGGTGGGGGGAGATGATTTCTGCTTTAGAAGAGCTCAGATTAAAAAAAACACCCTCTCTCTCTCTTTCTCTCTCGCTCTCCTTTTTTTTAATGTGGAAATAAACTTCTTTACAAACAGAGGGGGGTCTTTTGTGAAGCCTTTTGATTTTTTACTAGCGGGAAAATCTGGTGGAAACATCAAAGGGAGTTGAAAAACCCAAAGGAGTTTTTGCAAGAGGAATGTCCATCTGTCCATCCGTCCCACTGTCCTCCCGGATGGGAGAAATATTTTGCCGCAGCTCAGCCCATTTCAAGAGCGTTGTTTCTCTCTTTCATTTCATTTTTTTTTTAATGAGACTTTGTCCTGCCACATGTAGAATAGTACTGTGGGAATTGGGGAGGGGTGGTTGCACGAGAGAGAAAAGTACTAGCCACAACACATGCTTTCCAGAAGATTCAAGGTCATCCTTTGCTCAGCACCAGCCGGAAGTATAGGGGAGAACCGCGGGCATGGAGAGAACCGGAGTGGTCCACATGATGTGGGTGTTGGGGGCGAAGGATGAAGCTTAACTTGGGTGGGGAAGTGTAAGAAAAGTTAGTATTGGGTGGGCTACAGTTCGTAACTAACCTGACTCTGTCAATAAATTGGAACTTGGCAGAAGGCCAAGGTTTGGACTCTGATTTATTTCTTGGCTGTTATTTGGAACACATACTGTGTTCAGTTCTGGAGACCTCAACTACAAAAAGACATGGATCAAATTGAACGGGTCCAAAGATGGGCTACAAGAATGGTGGAGGGTCTTAAGCATAAAACTTTTATTAGGAAAGACTTCATGAACTCCATCTGTAGAGTCTGGAGGACAGAAGGGAAAGGGGAGGACACGATTGAAACATTTAAATAAGTTAAAGGGTTAAATAAGGTTCAGGAGGGTTTAAGTGTTTTTAATAGGAAAGTGAACACAAGGACAAGGGGGCACAATCTGAGGTTAGTTGGGGGAAAGATCAGAAGCCACGTGACAAAAAATTATTTGACTGAAAGAGTAGTAGATGCTTGGAGCAAGCTTCCAGCCGACATGGTTGGTCAATCCACAGTCACTGAATTTAAACATGCCTGGGATAAACATAGATCCATCCTAAGATAAAATACAGGAAATAGTATAAGGGCAGACTAGATGGACCAGGAGGTCTTTTTCTGCCATCAATCTTCTCTTTCTAACTCCTTGAGTCCGGAAGGAATTGGGCGGCTTATAAATTTAAATAATTAATCAATGAATGAATAAATTGGGGGGGGTCCCTTCTCCCCTCTCCTCACTCAAGCCCCCACCTCTTTGGAAACCAAAAAAACCCCCCCTAACCCAGGATGAGAGAAGCTTTAAGGGCGATGTTGCCCCCACCTCATTTCCCAACCTTTTGCTGGGTGAATTATTAACACAAACAGGATAATGGCTGTAAATTAACGCTTGGGCAAATCTCAATGGACATCTCTCCCTTTTAATAATTATGGAAACATTTTTTTTTTGGAAGGGGGGGCCAAGAATGTATTTCTCATCTGTCTTCAGCCACTTTCTCCTCGCCAGCTGGTCTCCGGGAGTTTTCAGGGTGTTGGGTTTTTTTTTTCCAGATTTCACCCTCCCTTCTCTCTCTCTCTCTCCCACTCTCCATCTTGGGAAGGTGGCAGATGGATGGCGAGCCTTTTTAAAAGAGCAGCAAGTTTTCTTTTGCCAGTTCAGTTCCAACCCCCCCCCCCCTTTTCTTTCTCTCCCCCCACCCTTTTTCTTTCCAAGCAGAAGGCCAAATTATTCTGGTAAAATATCGGTTTTTGCAGGGGCATCGAAAGAAGTTTCAAAGCTGGAGAAAAAAGCTCGCGCACCTCCTTCTCCATGATCCAACCATTCAGGATTATTATTATTATTATTATTATTATTATTATTATTAGTAGTAGTAGTAGTAGTAGTAGTAGTAGTAGTATCATCATCATCATCATTATTATTAATTAGATTTGTATGCTGCCCTTCTCCGAAGACTCGGGGCAGCTCACAGCATATAATATAAAACAGTAAATACAAAGACAAACCTAATTAATTTAAAAAACTACATAAGCTAAAA
>NC_091957.1:3111523-3191523 GCF_031021105.1 Erythrolamprus reginae
CCCTAAGTCTTTGCAGGCTTCTGTTCATTGCTACTCTCTCCAAAGAAGCTTTTTTTAGCCCTAAGTCTTTGCAGGCTGGTCTTCATTGCTACTCTCTCAAAAAAGTTTTTTTCCAGCTATAATGAGGTGCTAACGATCTTCCCGGCTTGCAGGATTTTTTCACTGCTACTCCGAAGAAGTTTTTTTCCAGCCCTAAGTCTTTGCAGGCTTCTTTTCATTGCTACTCCCTCAAAAAAAGTTTTTTTCAGTTCTAACAAGGTGCTAAAGATCTTCCTGGCTTGCAGGACTTTTTTATTGCTACTCCAAAGAGTTTTTTTCCAGCCCTAAGTCTTTCCAGGCTGATCTTCATTGCTACTCCCTCCAAAGACGATTTTTTTTCAAGCCCTAACCAGGGGATAAAATAATGTGCTGAAGCTGACCAGACTAAGGACACTACCCAGATGAATACCTGGTAGGTAGATACCTCCCCCCCCCCAATTTTTCTCCCCCAAAACTAAGGTGCATCTTATACTCCAAAAAATACGATAGATAAAATAAAATAAATTATAACTTCTTTTGCACCGTACCTTTTCTGTTTCTTTCCCTGCCGAGGGGCTCCAGCAACTGCACTGAGATTCCCAGGAGCATCGCGGAGGCCAAAACTCTTGGCCACGTGACCCAAATGCAGGGCCCGGATGTGAAAGATGGTCTTGAGGTTGGCGGGATAGGTGGCGTATGAGCGGATGAAGGACTGCAGGGCTGCAAAGACGAGAGAGGCCAATGAATGAAGACAGTCCAGAGTTGCTAAAATGTCTAAGGGGATGGTCAACCATCCAGATCGAAAGGACTTAAATGTTTAAACTTTTTTTCCCCTCCTTCTTCTTCTTAAAGACATTTTGCTTCTTAACCTAGAATCTTTTTCAGTTTTGACAATCAGAACTGAGGAAGCTCCCTGGGTGAGAAGCGAAATGTTTTCAAGGGAAAAAACTGAGAAAATCCACGGGTGAACTTTCCAAGCTGAGCAAACCAGGGTCCAGTCTCCCTAGGCATGTACAGGGCAGGCTGGAAAGGTAAAGAAAGGCTTCTTGGTTAAAGGAGAGATCCAACTTAAGATCCAACTTAGAGCTAACTTCGAACTAAGGAGAAATTTCCTGACAGTGAGAACAATTAATCAGTGGAACGGCTCCACTCCAGATGTTGTGGCTGCTCCAACACTGGAGGCCTTCAAGAAGAGATTGGGTTGGACTAGAAGACCTTTGAGGTCCCTTCTTGTCTTATGATTTTAAGATCCATCTGTCTGTCTCTGTCATCCGTCCCATCAATCTATGCATCCGTCCGTCCGTCCGTCCATCCATTGTTCTTTATCATCCATCCATTTATCCATCCATCTATCATGTTTTCTTTTGGTTGACAATCAATTTCATTTTGTTGTCAGCACACTCAACTTTGTACAGAACAAAGTATTCAATGACAATATTTCATTCATTTACATTTAGGATATTATTATTATTATTATTATTATTTTCCATCTATCATGTTTTTATCATCCATACATACATATATCCATTCATACATCCATCATCTATCCTTCTTTATCATCCATCTATTGTTCTTTATCATCCATCCATCCATCCATCCACTCACCCCTCATAGTTCTTTATCATCCATCCATCATCTATCTGTTCTTTATCATCCATCCACCCACCCATCCATCCACCCACCCACCCATCCATTCATCCATCCACATATTCATCCATCCATCATCTATCCTTCTTTTATCATCCATCCACACATCATTTTTATCATCCATCCATCCATCGATTTATCATCTATCTATTGTTCTTTAACATCCATCCATCCATCCAGATGGCCTCTATCCCTCTTCTGCAAGAGAATAATCTGGAATCCCCAAGGTTTCCAACTGTCTGAAAATCCCCAATTCTTGGGAGACAAGGGCAGGGGACTTGCCTTGGTGGGCTTCACTCCTCCCTCACCGCCCTCTCTGGCCCTTGAGGCTGACCACAGCTGCCCCCCTCCCCAGCCCTAGTCCTCACCCCTCTTTCTGCCCTTCCTTCCTGAGCCGGAACACCGGTTTATTTGCGCAGGGCTTAAGCCTAAACCTCTGTGTGGCAGGAGATTGTGGTTTACGAACAGTAATAAAAATGTCATTTTAGGAGGCTCAGTCTCCAGAAGAACTTGGGGAATCTCGGAAAGCTCTGTTTGCTAACCAAAGCGGACGCCATTTCCCAATCAATGAGGGAATAACCAGGGGCGGCAGCAGCCCCCTCCTCTCATTTCCTGGCCTCCATTTTTTTTTTAGCCCGGGGGGGGGGGAGGAAGCAACACTCGTGAGGTAAAATATGGAGTTTCAAGTTGTCCCCTCAGGTATTTGGAGCCAGGTGACGTCTCAAAGCCTCTGAAATTGTTCCCGTGACAAGTTTCTAGTCCACAGTTATTAAATGGAAAGGATAGTTCTGAAATATTCTTTTGTTTTAGGACGGGGGTTATATAAACAGCCATTGTTTCCACTGAAGGAGCACTCAAGGCTAGTTTTCTAGTCCACAGTGATTAGGAGAAAAAGAAGGATTCCTCTGTCAGAATCTTTTTCTATCCCTCTTTTCTTTCTCTCTCTCTCTCCTTTCAGAAACTTTTTCTATTTTTTCTTTCTCCATCCTTCCTTCTTCATCAGAACATTGTTCTAGCTTTCCTTCCTTCCTTAGAATCTTTTTCTATCCATCTTTTCTTTCTTTTTCTCCTTCCTTCCTTAGAATCTTTTTCTATCCATCTTTTTTTCTCTCTCTCCTTTCCAATTTTTTTTCTTTTCTTTGTCCTTCCTTCTTTCTTCATCAGAACCAGGTTCTAGCTTTCCTTCCTTCCTTCCTTCTAATCTTTTTCTATCCATCTTTTCTTTCTTTTTCTCCTTCCTTCCTTTCTTTCTTTACTTAGAATCTTTTCCTATCCATCTTTTCTTTCTTTCTTTCTTTCTTTTTCTCTCTTTCATCCCTTCCTTCCCTCTCTACTCAAAATCTTTTTCTATCCATCTTTTTCTCTCTCTCTCCTTTCTAAATTATTTTCTTTTCTTTGTCCTTCCTTCTTTCATCAGAACCTCATTCTAGCTTTCCTTCCTTCCTTCCTTCCTTCCTTCTAATCTTTATCCATCTTTTCTTTCTCTTTCCTGCCTTCCTCCCTTCGAATCTTTTTCTATCCATCTTTCCTTTCTTTCTTCCCCCCTCTCTTTCATTCCTTCCTTCCCTCCATACTCAGAACCTTTTTTTCCATCCATCTTTTCTTTCTCCTTCCTTCCCATCTTTTTTCTCTCTCTCTCCCTCTTTCTTTCCTTCTCTCCCCTTCCCTTCTCCACCCCACCAAAAACCTCACCAGCCACAGATTAAAAAACCCTGCCACCGAGGTCCCCGACCCTAAGACTGGTTTATCAACACTGACTCGGTCAAGAGCATCGGGCTGGGGTTTCGGGAAAGGACACAGCCGAGGAAAGGCTGGCCAAGCCTTTTGGCGCCGTTTCCGTTTGATTCTCTGCCATCCACCCCAAAGCCCAGCTGCTGTGTTAATTATTCACCGTTCTTGGCTGGGCTGGAGAAGGGCGGCTGGTGGGTGCCAGCTGCAAAGGGGGCACGGGTGGGACACGCAGGCAAAGGAAAGAGGGAGAGCAACTAACAGGGGAGGGGGGAAGGAGAGAAGGAGGGAGGGGGCAGCCTTGCAAAAAAAATAAAATAAAATAAAATAAAATGGAGTGGTGTTATGTTGCCAAGAATTCAAAGATAGACGGAGATCATTGCAGGAATGAAAAAAAGCCAAAGGCCTTTACTTTTTTTAGTGGAAAAAGGCCACCTAACAACTGTCTCGCTTAGCAACGGAAATTTTGGGCTAAACTGTCGCTGTTAAGTTCCGTAATGTTCAACTTATTTGGTATTTGGATCATTTATTTTTCCTCTCTGCCTCTTTTTTTTTGGTGGTACCCCAATTTTTGTTGTTTTGGACAGATGCAGGTTTTTTTGGTATGTTTCTATTGTTTTTCTGTTTTGTACTTTACTTTTTGCAATAAAACAAATTCAATTTATTAATATTGATTGTTTCTTCATTGCTAATTTGACCCCATGACAATCATTAAGTTTTTTTACCTCATGATTCTTGACAAATCTATATTTTCTTTTATGTACACTGAGAGCATCTGTACCAAAGACCAATTCATTGTGTGTCCAATAACACTTGGCCAATAAAGAATTCTATCTATCTATCTATCTATCTATCTATCTATCTATCTATCTATCTATCTATCTATCTATCTATCTATCTATCTATCTATCTATGTATCTAATCTATTAATCTCTGTCTGTCTGTCTGTCTGTCTAATCTATTAATCTATCTATCTATCTATCTATCTATCTACCTACCTACCTACCTATCTATCTATCCTATCTAATCTATTAATCTATCTATCTATCTAATCTATTAATCTATCTATCTATCTAATCTATTAATCTCTGTCTGTCTGTCTAATCTATTAATCTATCTATCTATCTATCTATCTATCTATCTATCTATCTACCTACCTACCTACCTACCTACCTACCTACCTACCTACCTATCCTATCCTATCTAATCTATTAATCTATCTATCTATCTACCTACCTACCTACCTATCTATCCTATCTAATCTATTAATCTATCTATCCTATCTAATCTATTAATCTATCTATCTATCTAATCTATTAATCTCTGTCTGTCCTGTCTGTCTGTCTAATCTATTAATCTATCTATCTATCTATCTATCTATCTATCTATCTATCTATCTATCTATCTATCTATCTATCTATCTACCTACCTACCTATCTATCCTATCTAATCTATTAATCTATCTATCTATCTAATCTATTAATCTCTGTCTGTCTGTCTAATCTATTAATCTATCTATCTATCTATCTATCTATCTATCTATCTATCTATCTATCTATCTATCTATCTATCTAATCTATTAATCTCTGTCTGTCCGTCTGTCTAATCTATTAATCTATCTATCTATCTATCTATCTATCTATCTATCTATCTATCTATCTATCTATCTACCTATCTACCTACCTACCTATCTATCCTATCTAATCTATTAATCTATCTATCTATCTAATCTATTAATCTCTGTCTGTCTGTCTAATCTATTAATCTATCTAACTATCTATCTATCCTATCTAATCTATTAATCTATCTATCTATCTAATCTATTAATCTCTGTCTGTCTGTCTGTCTGTCTAATCTATTAATCTATCTATCTATCTATCTATCTATCTATCTATCTATCTACCTACCTACCTACCTACCTACCTACCTACCTACCTATCATCCATCCATCCATCCACCCACCCACCAACCCACCCACCTACCTATCTATCATCTCTCTCTCTCTCTTTCTATCTACCTACCTACCTATCATCCACCCACCCACCCGCCCGCCCACCCACCCACCCACCCACCCACAAGTACCTCTTGCCTCCCTGAAAACTTAGAAAGTTAGGGAAGCCAAGTTGCTGACCTTTTTTGGCCTGTCGGATGTTTTTAGCGCTGGAATGGACGAAATCCTCAAATTCAGTCTGCATGACGGTAGCTCTTCGGTTTATTTCCTGTGTGTCTCCATGCGGCCTCTTCTAAACAGGAAAGAAAGAAGGGAAATACTTTAAGCTCAGAAGAATCATACAAAGCACAAACCACACATATAACAACAATGACAGAGTTGGAAGGGACCTTGTATCAGAAATAAGTTTATTTCTGGAGGTAACGTTACAATGCAAGTAAATGGTTTGTAACCCTAGGAAAGGCTAATGTAAGCCATAATTAATATGTAATCATGGGTTTGAAAACGGTGCTGCAACCTGATTGGCTGTAACCTATATACTGTATAAGGAGTAACACCCTTGCATGGGTGTGGTTTGTGCTGAGTGGTTTGTAGTTAGTGGTTTGTGACTTGTTGGTTTAGTGGTGTTTCACAACCTTGGACTCTTGAAGATATTCGGACTTCAACTCTGCAAGAGTGAAAAAGGGTCGTTTGTCACTTGGTTCGGTTCCTTAGTAACTTTGAATGGTCACTAAATGAAGTGTTGTAAGTCAAGGACTACCTATACCCTGTGCTAAGTAGCGTTGTGGGGGGTTTTCAGGGGGAAGACTGTTGCAAAAACCCATAATTAACTAAATCCAGACCTTTAACCTATTTTAAAGTGGGCGTGAATCCTGGTTTGCGGCCCAGGATAACAGCAGGCTGCCTTCTACAAACCATGATAGATAAAGTATGATGGATCCTCATAGTACGCTAAGCCCAAACCAAAGATTTTTTCTTTCTTTCTTTCTTTCTTTCCCTTCCCATCCCCTTTCTTTCTTCTTTCCTTTCCTTCCCTTCTTTCTCTTTCTTTCTCTTCCTTCCTTCCCTTTTTTCTTTCTTTCTCTTCCTTCCCTTCCCCTTTTTTATTTCTTTCCTTTCCTTCCCTTCTTTCTCTTTCTTTTTCTTCCTTCTTCCCTTTTCTTTCTTTCTTTCTCTTTCTTTCCTCCTTCCCTTCTTTCTCTCCCTTCCTTTCTCCTTTCTTTCTTCCCTCTTTCTCTTCCTTCCTTCCCATTTCTTCCTTTCTTCCCTTCTTCCCTTCCTTCTTTCTTCTGTACTACTCTGTCAGGTTGTTGTGGTAGTAGAAAGAGAAATGTCCCTTTGATTTCCTTGTGGTGTCAGTGGTGGTGGTGATGTAATGGACCACAGGAGAATTAATGAAGGTAAAATGTCACAACAATAATAGCTCTGCATAGCCTTTCTGCATTTCTTTAAAAAAGAAAAGAAAAGCGATGTATAAATCATATTTAAAAACTGGTTTTTAAAAACCGCCTTGGCAAAAAAAAATCACTAAGTCATTCCCCCTCCTTCCTTCCTTGCTCCCGGGGGCTCCTGGCATTCGTCAATCCAGCTTTTCTCTCCCTCCGCTTCTTTTTTTAAAGCCCTGCTGCGTTGCACACAGTGTCACCTTCCTTCCCAGTGTGTGTGTGTGTGTGTGTGTGGTGTTTTTTTTTTAATATGAATGTGAAATTAAGCGAAGCTGCCCTTTCCCCCCGACGTCCAGAATCCTCTGTTATTAAAAAGTAAAGCACTTTAATAATGAAAAACTTTTTCTTCCCCTTCCCACCCCTCCTTCTCCCTGTGTTTTAACTGTTTAAAATTAATGAGAAGGGCAGACCGGTTGTCAAAGCATTATTGAAAGCGGGCAGCGAGGACCAAATAAACTCGAAAATTCCCCCCCGAGTGTTAAATAAACACAGCCTCACACCTCTCCAAATCCCACTGATGGTTATTGTATACTTTTCTGTAACCAAGCTCAGAATAGACGCCGGCGCCAGGGAAGCAAGGAAAGATTTCAGGCTTCCAATAAAGGACTTAATTTAAAGACAGCCCAGCGCGAATTCCGGGAGAAAATTAAAGGGACCTCAAATTTAAGTGACAGGTGACTTGAGCTATGCCAAGTCTGTCTGGGGATTTAGTAATAATATGGCAATATATTACAAAGGACTTCTCACTATCCGCTTTCTCCTAGGCCCCAGCTCCCCTACCTTTTAGGTTTCAAAATGAGGTATGGCTTGTTCCTTTCTCCAGGAAGAGAGAGAGAGAGAAAATGAGAAAGAAAGAAAAAAGGAAGGAAGGAAGGAAGGAGGGAGGGAGGAAAGGAAGAAAGGAAGGAATGAGAGAAACGAGGGAGGCAAGGATGGAAGAAGGAAGGAGAGAAAGGAGGAAGGAAGGAAGGAAAGGAGGGAGGGAGGGAAGGAAGGAAGGAAGAAAAAAGAAAGGAAAAATGAGGGGAGAAAGAAGGAAGGAAAAGAGAAAAAGGAAGGAAGGAAGGAAGGAGGAAACGAAGAAAGGAAGGAATGGGAGAAACGAGGGAGGCAAGGATGGAAGAAGGAAGGAGAGAAAGGAGGAAGGATGGAAGAAAAAAGGAAGGAAGAAAGGAAAGGAGGGAGGGAAGGAAGAAAAAAGAAAGAAAAAAATGAGGGGAGAAAGAAGGAAGGAAGGAAAAGAGAAAAAGAAAGGAAGGAAGGATGGATTTTGAAATTCCCTGATATTTCTCTGACATTGCAATCTAGTTAAGGCGCGGTCGTAGATGACGTCATACCAAACGGCCAAGCCATGGAGAAATATCGGTAGCTGAGGAAGCAGGTTGTTGCCACAGTTATGCTCATTTTTGCTTGACTCGGCCAGGTAGCGCAATCCAGGTTTTTAAATATGATTTTTCCCTGACTTTTAAACATTTTCATACAGTTTGCCCCCCCCCCCCCGATTTATTCAGGTTTTTTCACGAATTCCCTGATAATTCCCAAACCGCCGATTTCCCTGATAATTCCCTGATTTCTAGGGTGGCTGGACACCCTGATAAATAGATCGACCGACCGATCCATCGATCGATCGATAAATAAATTTGTTCATTGGTTCATTAAGGCTCGAGGTGCCTTCCGATCTGAGTTACCTGGGGCCAAAGACGAGCAGACCTCTTTACAATGTTTTCGGCCCCACGCCTGGGAAGCCCGTCTAAATGCCCTGATGCACTCCGCATGCCGGCTGATATTTTTCGGTATCCGCCGCGCCTGTGCTGAGGATGGGGCCCATGAGGGAGATGTGGGTGCATGCGCTAGGGTGGGGGCGGGGAAACTGTGCATGCGTGGGGGGGGAGCGCAGGGGAAAAATTGTGTTGTGCTAGGAGGAGACTCTTTGGTGGTGGTGGTGGGGTGAACCAGACTTCCAGTCAGCTGTGGAAAAAGGATGTTGCGCTAGGAGGAGACTCTATGGTGGGGGAACCAGACTTCCATCAGTAGAGGAAAAAGGACGTTAGATAGATAGATAGATAGATAGATAGATAGATAGATAGATAGATAGATAGATAGATAGATAAAGAGGGGGGGAGAGAGGGGGGAGAGAGATATTAGACAGACAGACAGACAGACAGATAGTAGGGTGGGAGGGAGAGAGAGAGATGATAGACAGACAGATAGACAGAGAGAGAGAGAGTGAGAGGGAGAGACAGACAGACAGACAGGCAGACAGACAAATAGAGAGACAGACAGGAATGGATGGATGGATGGATAGATTGCAAAGCTAGGGGACTCTATGGTGAGACTTCCAGTTAGTTCCAGAATTGAAGATCTATACTGTTCTTGAAAATTTTAAAAATATATACACTGCTCATAAAAATAAGGGAACACTGAAAGAACCCATCCTAGATCTGAATGAATGAAATATTCTCATTGGATACTTTGTTCTGTACAAGGTTAAAAGTGCACAACAGCAGGTGAAATTGATTGTCAGTCAGTGTTGCTGCCTAAGTGGACAGTTTGATTTCACAGAAGTTTGATTGACTTGGAGTTATATTGTATTGTTTAAGTGTTCCCTTTATTTTTTTGAGCAGTGTGTGTATGTATGTATGTGTGTGTGTGTGTGTGTGTGTGTGTGTGTGTGTATATATATATATATATATATATATATATATATATATATATATATATATATATATATATATATATATATATATACCCTGTTTCCCCGATAGTAAGACACCCCCGATTGTAAGACGTATCGGGGGTTTCAGGGGGGTCGGCTAATATAAGCCGTACCCCGAAAGTAAGACATATGTCTTACTTTCGGGGAAACACGGGGGTATTGCCGCCTCCCTCTCATCTAGCTGCGCGCCGCCTCCTGCCCACGTCCGCACCGTCCCCCTCTCCATACGTCGCCGCGTCTGCCACGTCCCTCTGATCTTAATGAGCGCCGCCTCCTGCCCACTTCCGCGCCGCCTCCCCTCCATACATCACTGCGTCTAAATGCTAATTTTATGGTTAAAACAAAAAATTCGACAATTTTTTTCCAATATAAGACATACCCCAAAAGTAAGACATAGTGGGGCTTTTGGGGATAAAAAGAAAGTAAGACACTGTCTTACTTTCGGGGAAACACGGTATATATATATATATATATATAAAGAAAAGTTGATCCAAGTCCTCAGAGAGGGGCGGCATACAAATCTAATAAATTATTATTATTGTTGTTGTTGTTGTTGTTGTTATTGTTATTATTATTAAATGAAATCAGAAGGAGGAAGAACCCACCTTAGACCTTTCCTGGTTTCCTCTGAAACGTTCATCTTTCATTAAGTTTGACAAAATCTCTTCCATTTTCACCTCTGATATGCTGGAATTAGAAAAGGGGGGGGGGCGGCGCAGAAGGACAATAATGAAACAACAGTTGAGACCACACAGTTCCAGCAACAACAGCCTTCTAACGGTGACCCAACCAGGGGAGACGACCCCATCCTTGCCTCCTATTTTCCAGCCTGTTGCCAACAGATCTGATGAGCCCAGTCTGTACACATGGGAGGGAGATTAGGGAGACTGGGCGGTGGGCGTGGTCGGGGGGGGCGCATGTGCCACGAGACGACGTGGGCCTTGATGGGCATCGTTTTCTCTCTTCTTATAAAGTCCTTGCAGAATAAAACTATGGTGTGGCAAACTGACTGGCACTGTTTGAATGACAATGCCTTTGTCACTTTGCAAACATTTTCTGTGTTTCATGCCACTCACTAAGAGGGAGAGAGAGAGAGAGAGAGAAAGAGGGAAAGAGGGAGAGAGAGAAAGAGGGAGGAGAGAGAGAGAAATAGGGAGACAGAGAGAGAGAGAAAGATGGAGAGAGAAAGGAGAGAGAGAAAGAGAGAGAGAGAGAAAGAGGGAGAGACAGAGAGAAAGGAAAAGAGGGTGGAGAGAGAAAGAGGGAGAGAAAGAGGAGAGAGAGAGAAAGAAATAGGGAGACAGAGAGAAAGATGGAGAGTGAGAGAAAGAAGGAGAGAGAAAAAGAGAGAGGGAGAGAAAGAGGGAGAGACAGAGAGAAAGAAATAGAGGGTGGAGAGAGAGAAAGAGGTAGAGAGAAAGAAAGAGAGGCAAAAAGAGAGAAAGAGAGAGAGCAACACAGAGAAAGAGAGAGAGAAAGAGACAGAAAGAGGGAGGAGAGAAAGAGAGAGACAGAGTGAGAGAAGGGTTTGAAACACGCGGAAACACGCACATACAAATGTTGGTGTCAGTGTGCTGCTTTGATTTTATTTTTCCTCGCGCATTACTCCTTTGCTAAGATATACCCATCGCACCCATCAAAGGACTTGCAAAAGAACGAAACCCCAAAACAGAATAAAAATGCGAAGAAAAAAAAGTGGGGTATCAAAATGTTAAATAAACACATAACATTTTCCCTCCAAAGGTAGTCTCCAAGACTAGAATGATTACAAATAAATCACTTGAGGAGAGCTGGCTGGGTGGTTGAAGAGAAATTGGAGAGATAGGGAGATGAGAGAGAGAGATAGGTAGAGATAGATAGATAGAATGAAGGAAAGAAAAAGAAAGAGGTAGGTAGGTAGATAAGTGAAGAGATAGGGAGATGATAGATATTAGAGAAAAAGGGAAATTATAGATAGATAGATTATCTATCTATCTATCTATAATTTCCCTTTTTCTCTAATATCTATCATCTCCCTATCTCTTCACTTATCTACCTACTGATAGATAGATAGATAGATAGATAGATAGATAGATAGATAGATAGATAGATAGATAGATAGATAATAGACAGACAGACTAGATAGATAGATAGAACGAAAGGAAGGAAGGAAGGAAGAGGTAGGTAGGTATGTGGTTGAAGAGAAATTGGAGAGATAGGGATATTAGATAGATAGATAGATAGATAGATAGATAGATAGATAGATAGATAGATAGATAGATAGATAGATAGATAGATAGATAGATGTAGGTAGCTAGGTAGCTAAGTGGAGAGATAGGGAAAGATAGAGAGAAAGGAAGGTGATAGATTGATAGATCGATAGATAGAGTGAGTCAGTCCTGAATGGAGTCGTGTAAGCTGTCATATCTAGATACACCCACATAACACCTACACTCCCCACGCTGCACTAGCTGCCAATTAATCCCCAGGCACAATTCAAGGTGTTGTTTATCACCTATAGAGCCCTACATGGCTTAGAGCCAATCTACCTACAAGACCATCTCCTGCTGCCATACCTCCCAGAGAGCAATCAGATCCCACAGAGTTCTCCTTCTCCGGGTCCCGTCGACTAAACAGTGAAGGTTGGCGGCCTCGCAGGGGAGGGCCTTCTCTGTGGCTGCCCCTCTCTCCTTTAGAGTCGTCCCTCTTTATAATTTTCCCCCACACCGCAAGCCATTGTGGGAGGATTTTCAGGTTGTCCCCAAAAAAAGTCAAACACGAGAAGACTTAAAAGCGAATCAAAGTGGCAATCCCTTTTATATTTTATATGTTGCTTAAGTTTATATGTTCACTTGTCTGTTTATCTCATTTTTTGTGTCTTCTGTTTAACTTTTTTCTTTTCTTTCTATTTTTATATGTGGAAACTTAATATTTATTTATTTTTAAGTGGTGATCCCTTTTACGTTTTATATGTTGTTTAAGTTTATACCTTCATTTGTCTGTTTATATTGGTTTTTTTCCTTTCCTTTTTGCTTTGTATGTTCTGTTTGTTTAACTTTTTATTTTCTTTCTGTTTTATATGTAGAAACTTAATAAAGATTTTTTTTTTAAGTAGCGATCCCTTTCTAAGGAAGAATTTTGACCCACAAAGACAAATTAATAGTGTCCGTCGGGGCGGACTGTGTTTCCGTCATGCTCAACTGCCCGGAAATCCCAAGAAGGGCAAAATAACACATCAAAAGAGAGAGAGAGAGAGGGAGGAGGGTGTGTGTAGAAAAATGACCAGTTCTTGAAAAGTGCTCAAAATTGCCACAAATATCTCTACTGGCTCCCACTTGTTAGTTCCACCTGGCCCATTAAAGAGACAGGGAACAAAGAAAGTGATCAATGGGGTTTTTTGTTGTGGTTGTTGTTTTTAGAAACCCAGGCCGACTGGCATTGCTCTCTGCGCACCAACCGATGTGCCATGACCGACCGGCACATGGTGTTCTTTCTGCCTCGTTTGCTACACTGAATTTGTCAGGATAAATTTCCACGCGGCTCCATTTACGAACAGAAAGGGCAATTAGATTTGATACCATACCGTGCCCCAGGCGTGAAACTGTCTCTCCAGATCTCATCTGCAATCCATTATATCCATATATTCTCAGTCCCCCTGACTGCCTGTGTACATGGCGCGCAGATATGCAAGCTAATTTTGCAGATGGCTCGCGCCGCCTCTCGGAAGGAAGGAAGGAAGGAAGAAAAACTATAGGGAGGGAGGAAAAAAGGAAGGAAGGAAGGGAGGAAGGAAAATATAGGGAGGAAAGAAGGAAGGAAGAAGATAGGAATGGAGGAAGGAAGGAAGGAAAACTATAGGGAGGGAGGGAGGGAGGGAGGAAAATATAGGAAGGAAGGAAAAAAGGAAGGAAGGGAGGAAGGAAAATATAGGGAGGAAAGAAGGAAGGAAGGAAGGAGATAGGAATGGAGGAAGGAAGGAAGGAAGGAAAGAAGGAGATAGGAATGGAGGGAGGGAAGGAAGGAGATAGGAATGGATGGAGGGATGGATGGAGGGAGAGAGGGAGGAAGGATGGAAGGAAGGAGATAGAAATGGAGGAAGGAAGGAAGAAGGGAGGGGAGAAGGAAGGAAAATATAGGGAAGAAGGAAGGAAGGAAGGAAGGAAGGAAAACTATAGGGAGGGAGGAAAAAAGGAAGGAAGGGAGGGAGGAAGGAAAATATAGGAAGGAAGGAAAAAAGGAAGGGAGGAAGGAAAATATAGGGAGGAAAGAAGGAAGGAAGGAAGGAAGGAGATAGGAAGGAAGGAAGGAAGGAAGGAGATAGGAATGGATGGAGGGATGGATGGAGGGAGAGAGGGAGGAAGGATGGAAGGAAGGAGATAGAAATGGAGGAAGGAAGGAAGAAGGGAGGAGAGAAGGAAGGAAAATATAGGGAAGAAGGAAGGAAGGAAGGAAGGAAGGAAGGAAGGAAGGAAGGAAGGAAGGAAGGAAGGAAAGCTAAACATTTGGAGTTTCACAGCCCTTTCACTATGTTTAAGAAATGGGATGAAACAGCCGGCAAATTCCTTGGGTGGCAAAGCTTAAGTAGAGGAAGAACTAAAAGCAGAGCAGACTGATTTAAAGAAAAGTCTTTTATTGGGGGTAAATATTTAGGCACCAATAGGAGAGAATATTGATAGGCTCAGGGCTGAACTCTCTAAGCTTGGTGGTTTTCTTACAGACCTTTCATTACCTGACTAGGTAACGTCGTCAGTTTAAGAAGGGAGTGGGGCTCGCTTCCTATTTTATATACAGTGGCTTACTCTGCCACTGTTGAAAGTTGACTGAGTGACTTTTGGGCTGATAGCCAGGAGACAGTGAATTCTAGTCTTGCCTTTAGGCATGAAAGCCAGCTCAGTGACTTTGGGCCAATCACCAGGCGATGGTGAATTCTAGTCGGTCACCAGGTGATGGCAAGTTCTAGTCCTGTTTTAGGCATGAAAGGTGACTGGGTGATTTGGGGTCAGTCCTTCTTTCTCAGCCCAACCCTCCTCACTGCTTTGTTGTTGTGGAGAAAACAGAAGGAAGAAGGAACGTTAACTACGTCAGCCCCTTTGAGCTATTTATAAACAATAATAAAGGTGTGATTATTATTATTTTTGTAAAAAATCAAATAAATAAAATCCCCTCCACAAATATTAACCACATTTCTTCTACAATGAATAACATCATTGTTGTGCTTTAAATTTGTTTTTTTCTTAAACTGTAATATAATACAATTTGTCCTTGTACATCTGCAATTTGCACGGAACGTGTTGTGGTTCGCTCTGGTCCAGCTCCTGCCTCAAGGACTGTGGATGTGGGGGAGACATCCACATGCTGCAGGCCTGTTTTGCCCCCGGTGGAATCTGCTGATGAAGGCTCCTCTGACCAAGAAGACATGAGTGACAGGGAGGAGGAGAGTGGAGCAGACAGCTCAGAAGGAGATCAATTCTCTAGCTCCTCCTTGGATTCGGAACAAGATTTAATGATACAGCCACGCATGCAGAGAGCGATGCATAGGCAACAACAACGGAGAGATTATTATCAAAGAAAATGAGGCCCCCTGTGGTTGGGTGGGGCTGTGGTCATTAGTGAGGCTGCTATAAAGAGCAGCCTGTGGGTTTGGCCATTGTGGAGGATTATCTGATCCTTGTATTTCGTGACTGCTTTACTGACTTTGACCTTTTGTGTGCTGATTTTCCCCGCTTTGAAACTAAACCAGGGCAAAGTGTGTTTCACTTTGTGAAAGAAGAAGGACTGTGAATTGCCTCACAGCTGCAAAATAAGTATCACAGAACTGATAAGGGACTTGTACAAATGACCAGTTTGTTTGGAGACGAGTGCTCTTTGCTATCCCAAAAGAGGGCTTAGGTTAAGTGAATTTTCATTATAAAGAACATTGTTTTGAATTTTCAAACGTGTGTGTGTCTGAAATTTGTACCTGTGAATTTTTGGGAGGAGTCTACCAGAGAGCCCGACAGAACAGAACGTAAATTGAGAGCATTTTTTTTTTTTTTAAACAGACTGAAATTCTCACCTCTAAAACTTTGAGATTTATCTTGGAAAATGATAAGTGCTTCTTTTTTCTAGGAACCAAACAGGATGTGTGGGGCTGCAGGTGTTATAATAGCTGGAGTTGGCTATGGATTTTGTCATTTTAGTGGGGAGAAGGGGGGTGGGGAGAGGAAGAGAGGGGAGGGGGGAGAGCGAAGAAAGATATTTGTGTGACTCACTTAATCTTGTACGAAGCCAGAAAAGTGACATATTCGGCCTCTGAAGGTGAAAGGATGAGCAGGCTGTTTCCAGGGCTGCCAATCCGAGCTGTTCTCCCAATTCGGTGGACGTATTCGGCGAGCGAAGCGGCTGGGTTATACTTTCCCAAGGAAAGGGGGAATGAAAAAAAGATATTGATCAAATTGAAAAGACGGTCCAAAGACGGGCTACAAAAATGGTGGAAGGTCTTAAGCATAAAACATATCAGGAAAGACTTAATGAACTCAATCTGTACAGTCTGGAGGACAGAAGGAAAAGGGGGGACATGATCGAAACATTTAAATATGTTAAAGGGTTAAATAAGGTCCAGGAAGGAAGTGTTTTTGGTAGGAAAGTGAACACAAGAACAAGGGGGCACATGGCGGAAAGATCAGAAGGTGAGAAAATATTATTTGATTGAAAGAGGAGTAGATGCTTGGAACAAACTTCCAGCAGACGTGGTTGGTCAATCCACAGTCACTGAATTCAAACATGCCTGGTATAAACATAGATCCATCCAAAGATAAAATACAGGAAATAGTATCAGGGCAGACTAGACCATGAGGTCTTTTTCTGCCGTCAATCTTCTATGTTTAAAGAAAGAAAGAAAGAAAGAAAGAAAGAAAGAAGAAAGAAAGAAAGAAAGAAAGAAAGAAAGAAAGAAGAAAGAAAGAAAGAAAGAGGGAGGGAGAGAAGGAAGGAAGGGAGGAAGGAAAGGAAGAAAGAAAGAAGGAGGGAGGGAAGGAAGGAAGGAAGGAAACAAAAAGATGACACAATGAGTTAAAAGTGCGGAACAAATTAGCAGATCGTGCAAGTGATTAATTAGAGCATTTGAGATCATTAAAAAAAAAAAAACTCCCTAAAGATTCCTTCTTACCTGCACAATCCAGGTGACCTGGGGCAGATCTAACCCACGAGCAGCGACATCCTGTTGGCATAAGAGAGGACATATTTCATTTTTTTATGATTCTTAAGACATTGGTTTTAAAACACACACACACACAGGGAGGGAGGGAGGGAGGGAGGGAGAGAGAGAGAGAGAGAGAGAGAGAGAGAGAGAGAGAGAGAGAAAGGGCCTATTCTGGGAATATAGAGATCCAGGCATTTGAAAGGAGCAAAATGACGCACATCCTTCCTATCTCCTTCCTTCCTTCCCTCCCCCTTCCTTTCCTTCTTTCCTTATCTCCCTACCTTCCTATCTCCTTCCTTCCTTCCTCCCCCTTTCCTTTTCCTCTTTCCTTTCCTCCCTCCCTCCCTATTCCTATTTCCTTCCCTCCCCCTCCCTCCCTCCCTCCCCCCTTTTCTTCTTACTTTTCCTTCCACTCTTCCTTCCCATTCTTATCCCCTTCCTTCCTTCCCTCCCATTTCCTTCCTTCCTTCTCTCCCTCCCTCCCCTCCCTCCCACTCTTAACCGCCCTCATCCACTTCATTATCTCCACTCCTTGATCCAGTTCCCTTCCGCTCTGCCAAAAACGAGGAGGGGGGGGGGCCTCAGCGATTGGATTTGACCACAAAATCCATCTTATTAGGTGCCACGATGCCAAGATCCCGGGTTCCAATTCAAGGAGCGGATGGAGAAGGAGGGGTAGGGAGGAAGGCTTTGCTTCTCCTGGCCAGCACCGCCTGGCACCACTCGCTCCCTGCTCCCCGGTCCGCTTGACGAAACCCGCGCGCTGCCAAAACGGGTTATTAGTTTAAGCAGATCAAGGCAAAGCACCAGGCAAAGGCATAATGAGTATGCAAATATATTAGCACTCATTATGGCGTTTCCACCACTGTGTGGGTTTTTCTTTCTTTCTTTCTCGTTTTTAATACACTCGGCTGGTGCAATTAAGGCCAGCTGCCTCCCGACACCAGCGGCTTTTCGCGGGCCCGCGCTTGTCGAGTTGCTTGTCGAGTTGTGCGCCTCTCCCGCTGCATTTCGGCAAGAGGCAATCACACACACACACACAAGGACACAGCGTCTGAGTTTTAGGGGTAGCCTTCCAATTGCAACAGTCCGCTTACTGACCGATATGGAAGTTACGGCACTGGGAAAACGCCTAAAGCCAGACTAGAACTCCCAATCTCCCAGCAAGGGGCCCAAAGTCACCCCGTTGGCTTTGATGGCTAAGGTGGGACTAGAACTCCCAGGCTCCTGGTGAATGGCCCAATATTTCTACTAGAGTAACATAGAAACATAGAAGACTGACGGCAGAAAAAAGACCTCCTGGTCCATCTAGTCTGCCCTTATACTATTTCCTGTATTTTATCTTAGGGTGGATCTATGTTTATCCCGGGCATGTTCAAATTCAGTGACTGTGGATTGACCAACCACGTCTGCTGGAAGTTTGTTCCAAGCCTCTACGACTCTTTCAGTGAAATAATATTTCCTCACGTTGCTTCTGATCTCTCCCCCAACTAACCTCAGATTGTGCCCCTTGTTCTTGTGTTCACTTTCCTATTAAAAACACTCCCCTCCTGGACCTTATTTAACCCTTTCACATATTTAAATGTTTCGATCACATCCCCCCTTTCCCTTCTGTCCTGCAGATTCTACAGATTGAGTTCATTAAGTCTTTCCTGATACGTTTTACGCTTAAGACCTTCCACCATTTTTGTAGCCCGTCTTTGGACCCCTTCAATTTTTTCAATATGTATGTATGTATATATGTATATATGTATCTATCTATCTATCTATCTATCTATCTATCTATCTATCTATCTATCTATCTATCTATCTATCTATCTACCTACCTACCTATCTCTCTATCCATCCCTCCCTCCCTATCTATCTCTCTCCCTTATCCATCCATCCATCCATCCATCTCTATCTATCTCTTTATCTATCTTATCCATCCTCCCTCCCTCCCTCCCTCCCTCCCTATCTATCTATCTATCTATCTATCTATCTATCTATCTCTATCTCTCTATGTACCTACCTACCTACCTCTCTATCCATCCCTCCCTCCCTCCCTCCCTATCTATCTATCTATCTATCTATCTATCATCTATCTCTCTACCTACCTACCTTCCTATCTCTCTATCTCTCTATCCCTCCCTCCCTATCTATCTATCTATCTATTTATCTATCTCTATCTCTCTACCTACCTACCTACCTACCTATCTATCTGACTTCTATGCCGCCCAATCCCAAAGAACTCAGGGCAGCTTACAACAAAATATAAAAATACACTTAACAATAAAAAGAAGTCCAATATAAATTAAAACAATAACCTGAGTTTAAAAACTCACAACTCAGCAAGCCAATCAACAGAACATACCATTTAAAATGATTTGGCTGTGAAAGATGTAAATTCATGGCCCCCGGGCCTTTCGGAAGGCCAACAGTGTGGGAGAAGTACGCACATTCGAGGTGGGGGTGGGGGTTCCAAAGAGCTGGGTTGGCCACAGAGAAGGGATATGATTCAGGCTGCCACGCCACAAAAATCTTTGGGGCAGAAGTAAGACACTGACAAGAGCCGCCTCTTCTTAAACCAGCCTGGGCACTCGCGGCCTCGACAACTGGCTGCCGGCGTGAGGCTTCGAGGCCCAGATGGAGGGGCCTCCGTTCCGGTGCCAGCTTGTCAGTCGGACTCGCGATGATTCATTCCTCGCCCCGTAAGAGCACCCCAGCAAAAAACGGGAGGAGGGGGAGGAAGAGCGCAGCGGAGGGGGCCGAACCGGACGTCGGAGGGTTTCTCCCCGCCGTGTCTCTCTCCCCCCAACTGCCTGCCAAGAGTCATTAAGGCCGAGCGTGGAAAGCCGTCAGCGGGGAGGACGCCCGCGACAGATTGGGGCTGCGTCATCGGCGGAAGGGAGAAGGAGGGGAAGGCGGCCGCCTCCCAAGCTGTCAGGGAAAGGGAGGGGAAGGGCCTCCTGTGCCCGCCAGAAAACTGGCAAGACGCGTTAGCATGATGGGAGTCAACGGGAACAGACGCTTCTTTCATCCGGGGGACATCCAGGAATGAAGGGCAGCAGGGGCAGCTCCTTTAAAAGGCCGAAACTTCAACTTGGTAGGAGATAGGGTGGGTAGGCAGACGGAGGGGTAGGGAGGTAAATAGAGAGGTCAGTGGGTAGATAGGTTAATAGAGAGGTAAGTAGGTAAACAAGAGGTAGGTAAGTAGTTAGATAAATAGACAGAGAGATACCTAGGTAGAGAGGTAGATAAACAGATAGAAGCAGGAAGATATATAGAGGTAGGTATATAAGTTAATAGACAGAGAAGTAAGTAGATAAACAGCAGTAAGTAGATAAGTAGTTAGATAAATAGAGAGATAGATAGGAAGGTAAGTTAATAGACAGAATTGGGTAGGAAGGTAAGTTAATAGACAGAGTATGTAGATAAACAAAGGTGGGTAAGTAGTTGGATAAATAGGCAGTGGTAAGTAGGCAGACAGGTAGGTAGAAAGGTAGATAAACAGACAGAAGTAGGAAGATATATACAGAGAAATAAAACAGAAGTAGGTAGGTAAGTAGTTAGAGAGGTAGGTAGGTACATACGCTAATAGACAGAGAGGTAAATAGGTAAACAAGTTGTAGGTAAGTAGTTAAATAGACAGAGGTAAGTAGGTAGATAGGTAGGTAGATAGGTAGATAAACAGAAGCAGGAAGATATATATAGAAAGAAGTAGGTAGGTTAAGTTAATAGAATGATATATAGAAGTAGGTAGGTAAATAGTTAGATAAATAGACAGAGAGGTAAGTAGGTAGGTAAGTTAATAAACATAGAAGTAAACAGAGATAGGTAGGTAAGTAAATAGACAGAGATGTAAGTAGGAAGTAAGTTAATAGACAGAGAGGTAGTAGATAAACAGAGGTAGGTAAGTAGTTAGATAAATAGAGAGGTAAGTAGGCAGAGAGGTAGGTAGAGAGGTAGATAAACAGAGAAGCAGGAAGATATATATAGAGGTAGGTAGGTAGGTAAGTTAATAGACAGAGAAATAAGTAGATAAACAGAAGTAGGTAGGTAAATAGTTAGATAAATAGGTAGGAAGGTGGACAGACAAATAGACAGATAAACTCAAAGGTAGATAAATAGATGAATGGCTGGATAGAGACATGGATGGATGGATGGATAGATGGACGGATGGATGACAGTCACACAAATACACCCATACACAAAAACTTAAAATACATTGATCAGTTTTGCCTAGCAATCCTCAATCTTAACCCAGGTTAATCACGATCATGCTCCCTTCTACTTAACTTTGGCTGTGTTCTGGGTCTGAATTAATTTTCTATCTTTCTCTGGCAAAAGAGAGATACATTTAGGAACACAGAACACATTCTTATTTGGCAACTCACCGTGCAAAGCAACACACCCGTCTTCGACTGCAGAAAAGCCTGGAACACGGATAATCTCTCCTACAAGGAGAAAACACAAAACGTCTCGCCAGATCGGACAAGTAAAACTAATTCCTTAAGAAGATTGATTATTATTATTTTTTTTAAAGACAATTGCCAAGGTGTCCAAAAATTTCAATTTTCAACTGGTTTTTTTAACAGCCAACAATCAGAGGATTTGGTGCAAGAACGCAAGCCCTTTTTTGATGACTGGTTTTAACTGAATTTTACTTGTGTTTAGATTAAAAAATTTCCAGGAGAAAAGATGTTATTTTCAGCTTATGTTGCAGTAAAGGAAACATACTTCGGAAATGAACGAATGAATGAATCCAACCTTGAGTTATATCTTTTTAGGGTGTTTGGCAGAGCTGGCCTCCTCTGGATTATCATTTCTTGGAAGATTATGAAAAAAAAACCTCAGAAAGAATTCGGGTTTTTGGAAAAACAGCCTTTTGAAGTTGTTTGTTTGTTTGTTTGTTTATTCATTTATTTATTTATTCATTCATTTATTTATTGGATTTGTATGCCGCCCCTCTCCGTAGACTCGGGGCGGCTAACAACAATGATAAAAACAGCAAGTAACAATCCAATCTAATACTAAAATAACTAAAAAAAAACCTTATTATAAAACCAAACATACATACAAACATACCATGCGTAAATTGTAAAGGCCTAGGGGGAAAGAATATATCAGTTCCCCCATGCCTGGCGGCAGAGGTGGGTTTTAAGAAGTTTACGAAAGGCGAGGAGGGTGGGGGCAATTCTAATCTCTGGGGGGAGTTGGTTCCAAAGGGCTGGGGCCACCACAGAGAAGGCTCTTCTGTGGTATGCACAAAAGGAAGGATTTCAAAAAGAGAGTGAAGAAAGAAGAGGCAAGGGGGAATTGAGACATCTCCCCCAGGCCTATATAGTTTATGCATGGTATGTTTGTGTGTATGTCTGGTTTTTTAAATAAGGGTTTTTAGATATTTTTAAATATTACATTTGTTGTACATTGTTTTTGGTTATTGCTGTGAGCCGCCCCGAGTCTGCAGAGAGGGGCGGCATACAAATCTAATAAATAATAATAAAAGAATAATAATAATAATAATAATAATAATAATAATAATAATAATAATAATAATAATAATTTATTAGATTTGTATGCCGCCCCTCTCCGAAGACTCGGGGCGGCTCACAACAATAATAAAACAATGTAACATTGAAACATTGAATCCCAGCGACCGATAAGGTCCCACAGAGTTGGCCTTCTCCGGGTCCCGTCGACCAAACAATGTCGTTTGGCGGGCCCCAGGGGAAGAGCCTTCTCTGTGGCAGCCCCGGCCCTCTAGAATCAACTTCCCCCGGAGATTAGAACTGCCCCCACCCTCCTTGTCTTTCGTAAATTACTCAAGACCCATCTATACCGCCAGGCATGGGGGAGTTGAGACACCTTTCCCCCAGGCTTTTTTATATTTATGTTTGGGTATGTATATGTTGTTTGCTTTTCTAAATATGATAGGGTTTTATGTGCTTTTTAATATTAGATTTGTTTTCGCTGGAATATTGTTTTTATTATTGTTGTGAGCCGCCCCGAGCCTTCGGAGAAGGGCGGCATACAAATCTAATAAATTGAATTGAATTGAATATTGAAATAAAAAAAATATAAAAAACCCAGCAGTTAAAACCATACAACACATACATACCAAACATAAAATATAAAAGCCTAGGGGAGATGTCTCAGTTCCCCCGTGCCTGGCGATATAGGTGGGTCTTAAGTAATTTGCGAAAGACAAGGAGGGTGGGGGCCGTTCTAATCTCCGGGGGGAGTTGATTCCAGAGGGCCGGGGCCGCCACAGAGAAGGCTCTTTCCCTGGGGCCCGAAAAGAGGAGAGTGCAGTAGATTGAAAGTCGTCATAACTATAGGTATTGACTTATCACCGCAATAGACCACAACATAACATCCTGCTCAGCAGGCCTTTTGTCAAAGGCATTTTTTATATTTATGTTTGGGTATGTATATGTTGTTTGCTTTTTAAAATATGATAGGGTTTTATGTGCTTTTTAATATTAGATTTGTTTTCGCTGGAATATTGTTTTTATTATTGTTGTGAGCCGCCCCGAGCCTTCGGAGAGGGGCGGCATACAAATCTAATAAATTGAATTGAATTGAATTTTGCCCGATTTAAACACATTTCTCGCTAGATGTTAAAAAAAAAGTGTGTTTTGGGGGAACAGGGAGTTTATGGGAAAGAACTGGACCCACCTCTTGTTTCATATCCCCGTGCAAACGTGCAAACGTCAAAGGCGAAAGAGGTGCTGGTGCTGACCCTGACCTTTCGCCCCCGGGCTCCTCACACAACACTTTTTGGAAGAGGACGTAATGAAACTCCACCTGCTCGCGACTTGAGAAGAAAACGATCATCTTGTGGCGTTTTTCGAACTGGAGGGAGAACAATAATCCAGGGTCAATGTGAGCGACAACGGTCAACGACTACTTCAGTTTCAACCGCAACAACACAAGAGCACGCAACAGATTGAAACTTAATATTAACCGCTCCAAACTTGACTGTAAAAAATATGATTTCAACAATCGAGTTGTCGAAGCGTGGAACTCATTACCGGGCTCAGTAGTGTCAACCCCTAACCCCCAACATTTCTCAGTCTATCCATGATTGACCTCTCCAAGTTCCTAAGAGGCCAGTAAGGGGCGTACATAAGTGCACTAGTGTGCCTTTCGTCCCCTGTCCAATTGTCTTTCCTTTATCTCATAGATCATATATATTTTCTTCCTTTCATATATTTTCTCTTCTATTTTTACATATTATGTTTATATATATTACTTCATGTCTATTCTCTTCCATGTGTATTGTGTATTGGAGAGAAGAATAAATAAATAAAAAATAAAAATAAATATTTAACTCTATGCAGGTGCTGACCCTTAGGTGAGCAGATTGTTATGCAAAGGCAGTTTAATTGGACTTTCCCGTGTTCATCTGGTGTTCCGCGCCTGACTGTTAGGGGAAACATAGCACTAAGATTAAGGAAGATGTCTTTCATGGAAATACAGACAGAAATAAATAGAAAGTAGAGTAGAACCACCAAACTGATTGACAAGTTCAGCATCTTAGCCACTGAACCACCGTGTCCCTTATAGAGAGTATATATCATTCTCGGTAAAGAATCCACCTTTCTGATTGCCTGACTTTTCTCACAACTAACCACTTCAAATCTCTTACCTTGAACTTTCCAAAAATGAAAGCCGCCAACGTCACCAGTCTCAGCTTGCTTGGGACCATGACCACGTTCTGACGGAGTTTTTCTGGCACAGCGAAAGTGCCCTGCTCCTCCTTGGCAGGAAGAATGCCAACCTCTCCCTGGAGGCAGCCTTTCCCCTGAGATGTGTTTGAACCCGGGGTTTCCGATGCTACCGTAATGCAGGCAGGGTCTTGCAGGCTGATATGGGCTAACCTTGAGACCCCTGTGGTCAATTGGGAGGAGAAGGAGGAAGGAGAAGGAGGAGGGGGAGAAGGAAAAAGAAGGAGAAGGAGAAGAAGGAAAAGAAGGAGAAGAAGGAGGGGAAGGAGAAGAAGGAGGAACAGTAGGAGGAGGAGGAGAAGAAGAGAGGAGGAAGAGAAGGAGAAGAAGGAGAAGAAGAAGAGAGGAGGAAGAGAAGGAGGAGGAGAAGAAGAGGAAAAAGAAGAAGAAGAAGAAGAGAGGAGGGGGAAGAGAAGAAGGGAGGAGGAGGAGAAGAGAGGAGGAAGAGAAGGAGAAGAGGAAGAAGAAGAAGAAGAGAGGAGGAGGAAGAGAAGAAAGGAGGAGGAGAAGAAGAGAGGAGGAAGAGAAGGAGAAGAGGAAGAAGAAGAAGAAGAGAGGAGGGGGAAGAGAAGAAGGGAGGAGGAGGAGAAGAGAGGAGGAAGAGAAGGAGAAGAGGAAGAAGAAGAAGAAGAGAGGAGGGGGAAGAGAAGAAGGGAGGAGGAGGAGAAGAGAGGAGGAAGAGAAGGAAGAGGAGAAGAAGAGGAAAAAGAAGAAGAAGAGAGGAGGGGGAAGAGAAGAAGGGAGGAGGAGGAGAAGAGAGGAGGAAGAGAAGGAGAAGAGGAAGAAGAAGAAGAAGAGAGGAGGAGGAAGAGAAGAAAGGAGGAGGAGGAGAAGGAGGAGGAGGAAGAAGAGGAAAAGGAAGTGGAAGAGGAGGAAGAAGAGAAGGAAAAGGAGAACGGGAAGAAGAAATACGTAACAAGCAAATTGATTGCTTTGATCAAAGAGGGGAGGGAAAGACAATTACTTTTGTGTCTGATCACAAACCGTTTCTGGAAACGTGATGTTTTAGAAGTTTAAAAACAGCTATAGCTGACATATTGTTTTTGACAGCCACCATTTTTTTCTTTACCCATAATGCCCTGGAGCAATGTGGCAGAACTGCATGCTGGGAAAATTAAAGAGAAGAAACCACTGGATTAAAAAAAAAAAGGCCTAAGAGAGAGAAGAAACCTTGGTGATTTCATAGCTGATAGAGAAGAGCTTAAAGCTGCCCTGGAGGTCCAATTGATTATTGTTTTTATTTTATATATTAAGTTTATTTGCCACCCATCTCATTTTAGCTGATTCTGGGCAACTCACAGCATAAAAAACATTAAAATCTCCAACAATAACCCAATAAAGTCACAACAATGTGGTTGTGACTCCAACACTGGAATTTTTAAAGAAGAGATTGGACAACCTGAGGGTTTCCTGCCTAAGCAGGGGGTTGGACTAGAAGACCTCCAAGGTCCCTTCCCAACTCTGGTTATTCTGTTAGGATTCACACTCACCTTCAGAAAGTGTGGCTGACAAAAGGACGTTTTGCCGTTTCGGGCTGGCTGCGTTGACAGCGTTCAATATGGCGGCCACGGACTTTTCAAAGCCCAGATCCAATATTCTGCAAAGGGAAAAAAAGGAGAGAAAACCAGTCGGAGAAATACCTTACACCCACTGTGCTTATTTTTAATTTTTAAAAAATTTAAAATGTATTCAATAAAAATTTAATTTTTATTAAATTTATAGGCAATCCAGAGCCCGTCAGGAGTTGGGCGGCGAATAAATTTAATAAAAGTCCAAAAAATTTCCCCCCAAAAAATTATGGAATATGATGAACAATTTTGGAAAAGGGGGAAAAAAAGATTTTTAGAGATTTCCTTTGCCCATGTATTCCTTCACTTCATTTTCCTTCCAATTTTCCTTCCAATTTTCCCCCAACATTTCTCCCTTAGACTCTCCACGATTGACCTCTCCAGGTTCCTTAGAGGTCAGTAAGGGGCGTGCATAAGTGCACCAGGGTGCCTTCCGTCCCCTGTCCAATTGTCTCTCCTTATCTCATTTATTTTTTCTTCCTTTTCAAATATGTTCACCTATACTTTTATATCTTTTCTTCTATTCTTTTCTTCTATTCTTTTCTTTCTTTCTTTCTTTCTTTCTTTCTTTTCTTTTATTAGATTTGTATGCCGCCCCTCTCCGCAGACTCGGAGATTTATATTATTACATATCTATTCTCTTCAATGTGTATTATGTATTGGACAAAATAAATAAAAAAATAAAAATAAAAATAATTTTAAAAAAATGATAAAACAAAATTTAAATGAAAAACCAGCCTCTCAATTTTCAACGTTTAGCACTCTAAAGCTTAGTAAATTTGCTTTTTCTATTTCTTATTTCCTTTAACTGATATAGACAGACAGACAGACAAGTATAACACCGAGGCAGGGTGGTACAGTGGTTAGAGTGCAGCACTGCAGGCTCCTTCAGCTAACTGCTAGCTGTAGTTCAGTCGTTCAAATCTCACCACCGGCTCAAATAATTATAATAATAATAATAATAATTTATTAGATTTGTATGCCGCCCCTCTCCGAAGACTCGGGGCAGCTCACAATAACGATAAAAACAATATTATACAGGCACAAATCTAATATTAAAAAAAACCCTAAAAACCCTATCATAATTAAAAACCAAACAGCACATACATACCAAACATAAATTATAATAAGCCTGGGGGAAAGGTGTCTCAAATTCCCCATGCCTGGCGGTACAGGTGGGTCTTAAGTAGTGTACGGAAGACAAGGAGGGTGGGAGCAGTTCTAAACTCCGGGGGGAGTTGATTCCAGAGGGCCGGGGCCACCACAGAGAAGGCTCTTCCCCTGGGGCCCGCCAGACGACATTGTTTAGTCGATGGGACCCGGAGAAGGCCAACTCTGTGGGATCTTATCGGCCGCTGGGATTTGTGCGGTAGCAGGCGGTTCCGGAGGTTGACTAAGCCTTCCATCCTGCCGAGGTGGGTCAAATGAGGACCCAGATTGTTGGGGGCAAGAGGCTGACTCTGTAAACTGCTTAGAGAGGGCTGTAAAAGCACCAGGAAGCGGTATATAAGACTAAGTGCTATTGCTATTGTATATCAGCAGTGGATTGTTTCTGCTTTGGCCTGGTTCAAAAATTGATAGCAGCCATGGCGGGAGGCTCCGGCGCATGAGCAGAAACATTGTGACCATGCACAAGAGCGCACACCGGTAGTGACAGGATTTAGAACCCGCTGGTGATATATACTCCCCTGCAACCATATAGAATAGGGGTAGGGGAACGTTGGTTTTTTCTAGAGCTTGTGGACTTCAACTCCCAGAATTCCTGAGCCAATCATGCTGGCTCGGGAATTCTGGGAGTTGAAGTCCACAAGTCATAGAAGAGCCAATGTTCCTTACTCCTGATGTAGAAAGCTCAGGCAGTCTTTGACTTATAACCAAGTCAAGGTTGGTGACCGTTCAAGGTTACGGCCGCGGTGAAAATCTGGCTGTCCTCGGACTTTATGGCTGCAGAGAAGAAATCCCGCTTTTCTCCCCGAAGCAGATCTTTCTATCAAGTATCCAGGATGTTCCCACCTGTCGGCCTCATCCAGAATCAGCCACCGGATGCAGCGGAAGTGAATGCACTGGGTCGAATTGATGTGATCCACCAGCCGCCAGGAGTTGCCACGAGGATGTTTATTCCTTTGCGCAATCTGAAGGGAGGAAAGAGATAGGAATGGGGAGGGGAGGGAAGGGGAGAGGGAGGGAATGAGAGGGAGGGAAGGAGGAAGGAAGATTAAAAGGGAAGGAAGGAACAAAAAAAGATAAAAGAAGGAAGGAAGGAGAAAGAATGGGAGGGACGAAAGGAGGAAGGAAGGAAGATTAAAAGGTAAAGAAAGAACAAAAAAAGATAAAAGAAGGAAGAAGGGAAGGGAGGGAGAGAGAAAAATGGGAGGGAGGGACGAAGATTAAAAGGGAAGGAGGAAGGGAGGGAGGGAGGGAAGGAAGGAAGGAAGGAAGGAAGGAGAGAGAGAATATGACAGAGAAAAGGGGGAAGGAAGATTAAAAGGTAAGGAAAGAACAAAAATAGATAAAAGGAAGGAAGGAACAAATGAATGAACGAACGAATGGGAGAATGGGAGAATGGGAGGGAGGAAAGGAGGAAGGAAGATTAAATGGTAAGGAAAGAACAAAAAAGATAAAAGAAGGAAGGAGGGAAGGAAGGGAGAGAGAGAGAAAATGGGAGGGAGGGAGGAATATTAAAAGGGAAGGAAGGAAGGGAGAGAGAGAGAGAGAAAATGGGAGGGAGGGAGGAAGATTAAAAGGGAAGGAGGAAGGGAGGGAGGGAGGGAGGGAGGGAAGGAAGGAAGGAAGGAGAGAGAGAATATGACAGAGAAAAGGAGGAAGGAAGATTAAATGGTAAGGAAAGAACAAAAAGATAAAAGAAGGAAGGAGGAAGGAAGGAAGGGAGAGAGAGAGAAAATGGGAGGGAGGGAGGAAGATTAAAAGGGAAGGAAGGAAGGAAGGGAGAGAGAGAGAAAATGGGAGGGAGGGAGGAAGATTAAAAGGGAAGGAAGGGAAGGAAGGAAGGGAGAGAGAGAGAAAATGGGAGGAAGGGTGGAAGATTAAAAGGGAAGGAAGGAAGGAAGGAGGGAAGGAAGGGAGAGAGAGAGAAACCGGGGGGAGGGAGGAAGATTAAAAGGGAAGGAAGGAAGGAAGGAAAGAAGGGCGAGAGAGAGAAAAGGGGAGGGAGGGAGGAAGATTAAAAGGGAAGGAAGGAAGGAAGGAAAGAAGGGCGAGAGAGAGAAAAGGGGAGGGAGGAAGATTAAAAGGGAAGGAAGGAAGGAAGGAAAGAAGGGCGAGAGAGAGAAAAGGGGAGGGAGGGAGGAAGATTAAAAGGGAAGGAAAGGACAATAATGATGAAAGGAAGGAAGGAAGGAAGGAAGGAAGGAAGGAAGGAAGGAAGGAGAGAGAATGGGAGGGAAGGAAGGGGGGAGGGAGGGAGGAAAGGAAGTCCGAGAGAGAAAGGAGGTCTTACTTTCCAGAAAACCAGGGGAGGCCCCTTCTGTTTGAGGGGCTCCCCACAGCCCTCACCTGGCCTTTTCCGATTTCTTCTTTTCGCCTCCCATCAAGACTCCAGGCACAATCCAGGTGAAGGGCTGAAAAGTGCAGGAAACGGAAAGAGTGAAACTTTAAAAGAGTTGAGGAGGGAGAAGGAACGATGCCGGTCGAAACGGATGAGAAAGGGCCAGGAAGGAGTCTCCGTGACGTCAAAGTCCCGCCCCCGGAATCCCATCGTGGGATTCCCCACCTCCTTTTGCTTGCAGCGCCGCTGCTGCGGTGTCCTTTTCCGTAAAAATAAAAGGAGGCCAAAGGAGGTGGGGAATCCGGACATTGACAGTGAGAGGCCCGAAGACAATAAACAGACATGGAATTATGTCTCCCATCTCTTGGCAACCCATGCTTACCTTTAAGAGCTTCTGGAGGGTTTCAAAACTCTGTAGAACAAGCTAGAAAGGAAGGAGAAAAAGTTAGGGTTTTGATGTGGTTGGCTCTGGCCCAGCTCCTGCCCCAGGGAATGTGGAGGTGGATGCAGGGGAACATCAACATGTCATAGGCCTGAGTCTATGGAGAGGGGCAGCATACAAATCCAATAAATTATTATTATTATTATTGCCGACAGAGTCAGGTAGTGCAGTTTCCTCGGACGAAGAAGAAGATGGGAGTGACTTGGAAGAGGGGGGCTTGGCACACAGCCCAGGAAGCCAATCTCCATTATCTTCGGTTGGATATGGTTCTGTGCACTCTTGCATCTATAAGTGGCTCGGCATCGTTCCAAGTCACTCGATAACGCCTCTGGGGGTAACAGCGTCTCTGGATGGCTTTCCCTCTGACTCCTCATCCTCTTCACTCTCAGACTTGGGTGCCAAGAACACTGGACTAGCATACGCATCCATCTCTCGATCTACGAAATCCATGATCAGCTGAGCAGGACGTGGACCAGCCACAACAAACCCTTATCTATCTGTTTTTAAAAACATACAGGGTTTGCTCTGGAGACAGACACCGGTGTATTGTCTCCCCTATTCCAGTGTTCGAGGTCTTGGATTAGCACCCATTATCCCCTGCTGGTTTGCTGGCTTGGGATGACGGGAACAGTCCCCCCCAGTTGAAGAGAATTGATCAATGCCAGTCAAACTGCAGGACTACCAATCAGGTTGACTTTGTGTAGCAATTGCATTCTGAAATATTCAAAGGCATTGCTGGACGTGAAATCAGCAAATCGAGATAAAAAATAATAATTTAGGATTTAAACTCACCTCTCTGGTCGGAACCAGGATAAGGGCGTAGGGTCCATCGCTGCGCTAGAGAAAGCAACGGGGAGACACGCGTCAAACGGCAGGGCAAAACAGAAGAGGAGCTGCCGATGTAATCATAGGTTGTAATCATAGGTTTTTAGGCACTGAACTTGGGATGGAATATTGCTGAAGGGTGATGTTTTAGCTTAATGGGTGCTGTATAAACCTTATTTCTTCCTCTATGAAGGGAAGCAAAGTCCAGGCTGAGTAAGCATCCTGCAGAATCCATGACCACGTGGAAAATAATTAACTTGATATACAGCATGAAGAAAACCTATAGCTAACTTCCATATAAGGAAATATATGCCTTACTCTCATTCCTTTGCTAATCACCAGTAAACACACAATCCAGGAAAAGGCAAAGAATGGAGCTTCCATTCATTATCTATAGGGAAGTCACGAGGAGGTTGCCTCATACAGCGCATGAGTGAATGGTAGTTGGGGGATGGCTTAATGTATGTGGCGTTCACGGATTGGTTATTCTGTACCACATGTCAGGAAAAGTGAAATACAATAAAAGGAGAGATCTCGATACAATCGAGGTCGTCTCATTGAGAAAGTTTTCTCCGTTGCTTCATTTTGATGTGGCAATTATGGCACCCTGTGCCTCCCTAGAGGTCGGCCCACTGGGGGAGGGCTGTTTGCCTTCAGATAGGAGAGAATATTTGTAGCTCAGGGTTGAACTATGGAGTCCTTGGTGATTTTCCTGCAGACGTTTCATTACCAGGCTAGGCAACGTCATCAGTGCTAGTGAGTGTGCTTTGCTCACTGTCTATATACTGTAGCTCTGTGCTCAGTGCAGACGTTTCACTGCCCAAAATATTGCATCGTCAATGCTACTACCTAGCCCTGATATTACCTAGTTGAGTAATGAAAGGTCTACAAGAAAATCACCAACCTCGGAGAGCACTAAGGACCCCACACTCCTCTTGCCTGCAAACCCCACTCCCTTCCAGCATGATGAATGTTACCTAGTTGGGTTATGAAACAAGTTCAAGTCCCAGTGAGGGTATGGCTAGCTGATGACGCCAGAATAAGGCCGAAATAGATCTATCCTAGTCTCTCTTAATTTTCAAATTCAGCAAAAACATACAAAATATAGTTTGTCGGCTATGAATAAATTAACTGCCTTGGAAATGGCCCTGGGTTGGGCCGAGAGGCAAAAAGGAAGCTGTGATGCTCCTTCAATATACCAGGGTGATTCGACACAAAAAACATGTAACCCTTCCCTGGTACAGAGCTGAAAGGATTGGACACTGTAGCCTAGAGGGTTAATTCTCTGCCTTGCAAGGCAAAGTTCAAATCCCAGTGAGAGGGTATGGCTAGCTGATGAGGCCACAATAAGGCCGAAATATCCTAGTCTCCCTTAATTTTCAAATTCAGCAAAATCATGTGACACACACACACACATATATATATATATTCCTTCCTTTTCACTTATCATCCAAAACATATATACTGTATATATACATCTTAGTCTCTTTAGTAGCTTTTCTGCAATTGAAGTCTATTCAATTGCTTACCTTGATTTTGGGCTCCAGTTTTTGCAAGGATTGTACGAGGGGGATGCCATAAGCAAGTGTCTTTCCTTGAAGAGAGTAATGAGAAAGAGAAGGAAGGAGGGAGGGAGGGAGGAGATGGGAATAAGAATCAAGGGAGGGAGGGAGGAAGGAAGGAGATACGAATGAGAAGGGAATGAGAATCAGAGGAGGAAGGGAGGGAGGAATAACAGGGAAGGAAAGAAGAAAGAGAGGGAGGGAGGGAGGGAAGGAAGGAGATGAGAATGAGAATCAGGGGAGGGAGGGAGGAAGGAAGGAAAAGGAGGCAGGAAGGAAGGAGATGAGAATGAGAATCAGGGAAGGGAGGAAGGTTAGAAAAAACAAATTCTGACAAAAAACAATCATTTCTCACAAAAATAATTTGTCACCAGAAATTTCCAGATCTTTAAATGCTTCCCTGTCATCGTCTAAGAAATCCCCAAAACAGCCCCAGTCCCACTTACCTGTGGAGACCCTCTTAAGCACAGGAGGGTCTCTCAAATCACCAGAGATGCACATCTCCATCCTATTCCAGTCACATACCTGAGCCCGTCTGCGACCTGATCCGAGCATCCTTCCCTTTCAACAATATGGGAATGGTCTCCTTCTGGACACTGGGCAGGTTTGAGAGACAAAATGAGACCATCAAAATAAAAATAGAATTTGTAAAACAAGCAATCTCTCACTGTGTTCATTCTGCCCTCATCATTTCCACTGTCTGGGTTTTTTCCACCGTTACTCATTGCTGGTGATGTTTTTTAAACTGGCATTCTGGATTGGGTTTTTTTTTTAATTTTGAGCTTTCATGCAAGTAGACAAACACAGGCACACACATAATTTGGCAACTAAAATGGCTTTTGATGGATTCTTCTTTGCACGAATGTTATGTCTTTCTGCACAGATCTGATAGCTTTGATTTGATCCTTGGTGCGCAATTATATACAAAAACACACAAACATAAACTAGCTTTACTTCTGAGAATATACACTGCTCAAAATAAATAAAGGGAACACTTAAACAACACAATATAACTCCAAGTAGATTAGACTTCTGTGAAATCAAACTGTCCTCTTAGGAAGCAACACTGATTGACAATCAATTTCACCTGCTGTTGTGCACATTCAACTTTGTACAGAACAAAGTATTTAATGAGAATATTTCATTCATTCAGATCTAGGATGGGTTTCTTTGAGTGTTCCCTTTATTTTTTTGAGCAGTGTATATTGTATATACCAGGAATGGCTAACCTTTTTTTGGTTCTTGTGCCAAAAGGGTGTGTGTGTGTGTTTGTGTGTGCATTCCTTTCCTCCCATGCATGTGAACCCCCCAGCATTGCCCTCTGCACGCGCACAATTCTTGCATGTGCCCCAAACATACTTAAACCCTTTTACCTGGTCATGCTTGATAGTTTCAAGGAAGAGGTTATTGTTGAAGTCTGATAACAGGAAAAAATAAATAAATGTAAGGGTTACTGCTGGAGTTGTATTATGACCAGTTACATTAGGCTCAAAAATTAGTTTAGTGTAATGCTTTAAAACTTATAAATGTTAAATGTAAAATTTAAAAATGTTTGTTAAAACATTGCTCATTGAAAAAGCTATTGTGTTGGAATTCTCTTCACACATTAACCTACAAAGCAAAGGAAAAATTGGTGTCCACACAGGGCTAAATAGACTGTGTATTGTCATGTAAATATATCTTTGTCTCTGTCATCTCTACACAACTACTGTGCCATTCACACAATAATACGATGCACTATCATTTTGACATTTTCATTGGCTGTAGGTATTTTTTTAAAAAAGATAACCTTTATTGTCATTTTTTACTATGGACACACTGGCACACATTAATAATGAAATTATTGCCTGCTCTCAAAATAAAGTATATATCTACCCATACCCATAGATAACACGTGTATATACAGATAGCTACATACACACTGACATCCATAAATATATATAACAAAATAGGTGTGATAGTTGGATGAGCTAAATCCAGGAAATGAATTCAAATGTTCAACAATAGGAGAAACTTTTTAACTGGGGTCCTCGGTGCTCTCAGAATTTGGTGGCTTTCTTTCGGACACTTCATTACCCAACTAGTTAACATCAAGGTGACAGTGGGTAGAAGCTGCCTCTTTCCGGCACTGATAATCTTATCGAGATTGGTAACGAAACATTTGCAAGAAAGTCACCAAACTAAGAGTGCACCAAAGACTGCACAGTTCAACTCTGAACTGCAAAGATTTTACTAAAAATTAATGTTAAGTCCAACATAATTGAGGAAATCCCTTCTGTAACTGGAGAGAAAAGGCCACCTAGCCCTCTTGAAGCTCTAATGAACAGAAGGTTGAATGAGACAGTTTCCAAAATTCTCTTTCCCATGATATAATTCCATGACCCCAAAATTCTTCTTGTGCTGTGGTTAGCTCTGGCCCAGCTCCTGCCCCAAGGACTGTGGATGTGGGGGAGACATCCACATGCTGCAGGCCTGTTTTGCCCCCGGTGGAATCTGCTGATGAAGGCTCCTCTGACCAAGAAGACATGAGTGACAGGGAGGAGGAGAGTGTGGCAGACAGCTCCTCCTTGGATTCGGAACAAGAGTTAATGATACAGCCACGCATGCGGAGAGCGTTGCATAGGCAACAACTGAGAGATTATTATCAAAGAAAATGAGGCCACCTGTGGTTGGGTGGGGCTGTGGTCATTAGTGAGGCTGCTATAAAGAGCAGCCTGTGGGTTTGGCCATTGTGGAGGATTATCGGATCGTTGTGTTTCATGACTGGTTTATTGACTTTGACCTTTTGTGTGCTGATTTCCCCCCGCTTTGAAACCAAACCAGAGCAAAGTGTGTTTCACTTTGTGAAAGAAGAAGGACTGTGAATTACCTCACAGCTGCAAGCTAAGTATCACAGAACTGATAAGGGACTTGTACAAATTACCAGTTTGTTTGGAGATGGGTGCTCTTTGCTATACCAAAAGAGGGCTTGGTTTAAGTGCATTTTCAGTATAAAGAACATTGTTTTGAATTTTCAAACGTGTGTGTGTCTGAAATTGTATCTGTGCATTTTTGGGAGGATTCCATCAGAGAGCTCGACAGAACATCTAGAAAACAGTCTGAATAAAAGGAAGGGTTCGCCGAGACATTGCTGTACACCAAAATGTCCAAAATGAAAGAACCTACCAAGTGAGGATGGAGACCCAGCTGATCGAAGGAATCGGAGGTGAAAATCTCCTCTTGAACTTGTTTCACAGCAGTTCTAGGCAAGGAGAAAACCAACCAAGGAATCAATCAAAAGTTGGCCAACGTAAAACCAAATGTTAATGATAAAAAATTACAAAACACCAAATATGAGTTAGAGACTTTGGCCTGCCTGTAAATATGTTAAACAATATGAATAACTGCATAAGGTATGGAAAGTTACAAGTCAGAACAAGATAGTTATGAGAGAAATAGGATATTTCTCCCTTTTTAAACTATATTTTCTGTTTTTTAAAAAATATGTTCCTTTTTCTTTTCTTTTTTATTGTTTGCTGCTCTTCTGTACGTCTTAGTTTGTATATTGCAATCTACACTTGTAAATATATTGTATATGCCTTTAAAAAAAACAGTTATTTATTCATTTATATTTATTTATTTGTCCAATACACAATACATATTGAAGAGAATAGACATGTAGTAATATATATAAAGAAAAGGGTAGAAGAAAAGATATAAAAATAGAGGAGAAGATATATGAAAGGAAGAAAATATATATGAGATAAAGGAGAGACAATTGGACAGGGGATGAAAGGCACACTAGTGCACTTATGTATGCCCCTTAATTTTTTTTTTTAAAAAGATCGTTTCAAAGATTAACCCAGAACTTCAAGTCATGATACAACCGTATAGTGTCAGAAGCAAAATCCAAAATGGCAGTTACAGAAACACAGCAGCAGATAAATAATAACAGTTTACAATTCATCTTTTTCTTTGATTTAAGTGAAGAAAAGTTAAGTACCTCTGTAAGTCAGGGATTTCTGGGTTGTTTTTAAAGAGGCTGGAGGTCTTTACAAAGGGTCTCTTGTTGAAGTCGTCTTCCCTGGCTTCAGATGAAAGCTTTGAAAGAGATAATCCTGGCGGTCCTGTTCCTTCATTGCGATTTTTGGCTTTTTTCCATGGCTTTTTCATCTGGGGTGCTAGAGAAGCCCGATGCTTTTTTACAGGGATGGCTTCTTGTGTGTCTTCCAATGTTCTTTTCATGACCTGAGAGCAGAAAAGAAAAAGATGAAGGAAATACGTGTATTTATTTATTTTATTTTGACTTCTATGCTTTTATTTTATTTATTTTATTTTAACTTCTATGCCGTCCAATCCCATTGGGACTCACGGCAGATTCACAGAGAGATTGAGGTAAACATGGGTCTGGAGGTTAAATCAAGTGATGAATAGAATAGGAATAGGAAAGAATAGAATAGAACTAGAATAGAGTAAAATAGAATAGAACAGAAAGAACAGAACAGAATAGAATAGAATAGGTAAACATGGGTCTGGAGATTAAAGCAAGTGATGAATAGAATAGGAATAGGAAAGAATAGAATAGAATTAGAATAGAGTAAAATAGAATAGAACAAAAAGAACAGAGCAGAGCAGAGCAGAGTAGAATAGAATAGAATAGAATTCTTTATTGGCCAAGTGTGATTGGACATGCAAGGAATTTGTCTTTGGTGCAGATGCTCTCAATATACATAAAAGAAAATATATATTGCTCAAAAAAAATAAAGGGAACACTCAAAGAACCCATCTAAGATCTGAATGAATGAAATATTCTCCTTGAATACTTTGTTCTGTACAAAGTTGAATGTGCACAACAGCAGGTGAAATTGATTGTCAATCCGTGTTGCTTCCTAAGTGGACAGTTTGATTTCACAGAAGTTTGATTGACTTGGAGTTATATTGTGTCGTTTAAGTGTTCCCTTTATTATTATTTTTTGAGCAGTGTACTTTGGTCAAGAATCATGAGCTATAATATTTAATGATTGTCATAGGGGGTCAAATAGGGGATCTAGAAAGCTTAGAACTACGACGCCTTAAACATGATTTAAGTATTGCCCACAAGATCATATGCTGCAACATCCTGCCTGTCAACAACTTCTTCAGCTTCAACCGCAATAACACAAGAGCACGCAACAGGTTCAAACTTAATATCAACCGCTCCAAACTTGACTGTAAAAAATATGACTTTAGCAATCAAGTTGTTGAAGCGTGGAATTCATTACCAGACTCCGTGGTGTCAACCCCCAACATTTTTCCCTTAGACTTTCCACAGTTGACTTCTCCAGATTCCTTAGAGGTCAGTAAGGGGCGAGCATAAGTGCACTAGCCTGCCTTCCGTCCCCTGTCCAATTGTCCCCTACATGGCAAAGGACCAGAGTACCTCCGGAACCGCCTGCTACCGCACGAATCCCAGTGACCGATAAGGTCCCACAGAGTTGGCCTTCTCCGGGTCCCGTCGACTAAACAATGTCGGTTGGCGGGCCCCAGGGGAAGAGCCTTCTCTGTGGCGGCCCCGGCCCTCTGGAACCAATTCCCCCCGGAGATTAGAACTGCCCCCACCCTCCCTGTCTTTCATAAACTACTCAAGACTCATTTATACCACCACGCATGGGGGAGTTGAGATATTCCTTCCCCCTAGGCCATTACAAGTTATGCATGGTATGTTTGTGTGTATGTTTGGTTTTATAATAGGGGTTTTTAGTTGTTTTTTATTATTGGATTGTACATGTTGTCTTTATTATTGTTGTTAGCCGCCCCGAGTCTGCGGAGAGGGGTGGCATACAAATCCAATAAATTATTATTATTTATTATTATTATTATTATTATTATTATTATTATTATTATTTTCTCCCATTCACATATCCTTCCTCTACTATTCATTGATGCATTCTATTTTCATATCTCTTCTTCTATCCCTTCCCTCATATTTACTACTACACGTTTTTATTCTCTTTAACTTTCAATTTGTATTGGACAAAATAAATAAATAAAATAAAATAAATAAATAAATAAACAACCAATATTAATTTTTTAAAAATCAAACAGGAGGCTTATACCATTTCAGGCAAAGGGCCGTCTCTTTCTTCGCCCCACCACCCCGCCCAATGCCAGTTGCAATGACCCCTTACCTTTTTCCCACGGCCCCACTGTGGATTGGGGGGTCTCCGTCCTGCAGGGGGGCGGCGGGACCCGGGCAGAGGCAACGTGCTGACATTGATAAGCAACCCGTCGTCGGAAGCCATCCTACTGACTAGGCGAACCCAAACGGCGGTAGACAATTCCTGCACGGGGAGGCTCGACTTCCAGATTTGTAAAGAGGCTTCTGACAGGAGAGCGGCCGCAGCAAAGCCAGAAATGCAAGTGAATTTTTAGAAATAATACTAATAAAAAATAATAATGATAATAATACGTGACTTGTAAACTTTCAGTCAGCCCATGCCTGCAACCATGTGAGAATATTGCCTGAGGGAAGGACCCCATATATAGGTAACTAGTGGATTGCCTTGCTAAAGTAAACCAGCCCATTTTGAATAAGCTAGAATGGGAAAGAGGTTCCACCCTTTCCCCACCACCACCAACACCTCCCCCGGTTCCCCTCAACCCTCTCTGGTGCTCCCTTTTATTCTCCGCCAGCAATTTTCAGGTAAACACAGCTGAGGGTTGCTTTTCACGCAGGCAGCGGAACAGTCATCCTTCGGGGCTTTCTCTCCCCCCCGCCCTCCGGGGTCCTTTCTCAGTGCGGCGCGTACGGCGCGTGCGCGCTGCTAGCCGTCGGCAAGATGGCGGCGGCGGCGGCGGCAACAGAAGAGAAAAACCCGGCGGACGGCACGGCCGCCTCCCCATCGCCGTCGCCGCCCGGCGGGGCCGGAGAGCCGGGGAAAGAGGGCGAGACGGCGGAAGGCAGGGCAGGCCCCAGCGGCACCCGCCGCGCTGGTTTTCGTGTGACGGCGGTGCGGCGCGACCCGGCGGTGCGGCTGCAGCACAGCGTGAGCGGCTCGGAGCCCCTCGCCTGGTCGGAGGACCACCGCGTGTCGGTCAGCACCGCTCGCAGCGTGGCCGTTCTCGAGCAGCTGAGCGACATCCGCGGCAGCGGCGGCGGCCTCGTCATCCATCGCACGGCGGTGCCGGCCCCCAACGCCGCCTGTCACCTTAAGGTGAGCCTGGGGAACTCCCGGCCACTGGAGAAGCCCGGGTGGCCCTTCTCCTCCTTGCCTCCTGCTTATCTTCTCCCTTCTTTTCATTCTCTTCCTTTTTTCTTCCCTCTTCTTCCTTTCCTCCCCCTTCCGCCTTTTCTTCTTTTTTCTTTCCTCCTCCTTTTCTTCCTCCTCCTATCCTTTCTTTTTTTCTTCCTTTTTCCCATCTTCCTCCTTTTCTGGCTTTCTTTCCTTCTCTCTTCCTCCTCCTCTGCCTCCTTTTCTTCCTTTTTCTTTTCTCCCCCCCCTTCCTTTTCTTCCTTTGCTTTCCTCCTCCTATTCTTTTTCTTCCTTTTCCTCATCTTCCCCTTTTCTTCCTTTCTTTTCTCCCCTCTGCCTCCTCTTCCTCTACTCCTTTACTTCCTTTTTCTTTCCTCTTGCTTTCTTCCTTATCCTCTTCTTTTTTCCCTCTTCCTCCTTCTCTTCCTTCTTCTACTTTTCCTTTTCTCTTGTTGGCTTTGGAGCTTGGTTTGATCTAGGATGCATTTAGTTTCTGAGTTCCAACAGTGGTTATCCAGCACATGTTATAAATAAATTAGTACTGAGATGTTGTCCTTTTTAGTGTTTCAGACTCATACGCTGTAGGTTGCTTCATTGTTGTTGTTGTTGTTATTATTTATTAGATTTGTATGCCGCCCCTCTCCGAAGGCCAATACTCAGCAAGTCACATGCTGGGGGGGAGGGGGGAAACCTTTTATCGTTGTCAATGCGTTGTAAAACCTGTCCTGCCTCTCCCACAGGTTGGTTCCAGAATGGAAGTCGCTGATTGCAAACACAGGTTTGCGAATTGCAACGATCCGCTCATCAGCCATACGTTCACCTTAGACAGAGTCTTCAACCCCGAAGGGAAATCGCTCTCCTCCATGCGAGGCTTCAGGTACTGCAGCTGGTCTCCGATGGGTTGCGACGCCAACGGCCGGTGTCTCTTAGCCACCTTGACCATGGACAACAGACTGACCGTCCACGCTAACCTGAACAGACTTCAGTGGGTGCAGCTGGTCGACTTGACCGAACTCTACGGCGAGTGCTTGTACGAAAACGGCTACAGACTTTCTAAGACGCAGGAGACGTCGCAGGAAGACTTGGGGAACTTCGCGGAGTTCCAGAGGAGGCACAGCATGCAGACTCCGGTCCGCATGGAATGGTCCGGCATTTGCACCATCCAGCAGGTGAAGCATAACAACGAGTGCCGGGAGGTGAGCAGCGTCCTCCTGGCTGTGATCTTTGAGAATGGGAACATTGCCGTTTGGCAGTGCCAACTTCCGTTCCTCGGCAAAGAATCCATCTCGTCTTGCAATACCATCGACTCGGGCATCGCTTCCCCCAGCGTCCTGGCCTGGTGGGAATACGAGCACAGCAACCGGAAAATGAGTGGACTGATCGTGGGCAGCGCTTTCGGGCCGGTGAAAATCCTCCCGGTCAACCTCAAAGCTGTCAAAGGTTACTTCACCTTGAGACAGCCGGTGGTTTTATGGCAGGAGGTCGATCACTTGCCCGTGCAGAATATCAAAAACATCCCCCTCTATCACCCCTACCAAAAATGTAGCTGCAGCTTAGTGGTGGCAGCGAGGGGGTGCTACCTCTTTTGGTGCCTCCTCCTGATATCCAAAGCGGGTTTGAACGTCCATAACTCCCACGTGACCGGGCTCCACTCCTTGCCCATCGTCTCCATGACCGCCGACCGGCGCAACGGCACCGTCTACACCTGTTCCGTGGACGGCAAAGTCAGGCAGCTGGTTCCCGTCTTCACCAACATCGCCCTCAAGTTTGAGCACCAGCTGATCAAGCTGTCGGAGGTCCTGGGCTCCGTCCGCAGCCACGGCATCGCCGTCAGCCCCTGCGGCGCCTACCTGGCGGTCATCACCACCAAGGGCATGGTCAACGGGCTCCACCCCACCACCAAGACCTACCAGGTCCAGTTCGTGTCCTTGAAGACGTGCGAGGAAGCCGCCGCCCAGTTGCTGGAGTCGTCCGTCCAGAGCCTTTACCGGCAGGTTGACCTCGTCGACCTGGTGCGTTGGAAGATCATGAGGGAGAAGGAGATCCCGCGCTTTCTGCAGGAAGCCCTGGAGGAGAAGATCGAGCGCTCGGGGTCCACGTACTTCTGGCGCTTCAAGCTCTTCCTCCTGCGGATTTTGTTGCAGTCGCTGCAGACCCCGCCTTCGGAGACCCTGTGGAGGCCCTCGCACGAGGACGCCAAGGTCTTCATAGTAGATTCCTCCGAGACAGGCGGCGGTGAGGAAGGGCCTTCTGAGGAACCCACAACTTCTGAAGCCCACAAAGACCAGGACTCGACCGCTGGGGCCTCGGAGCAGCAGAAGGAAGAGAAGATGATGGAGATCCAGGCCCAGATGGAAGCGGTCGAGACGCACCTGACGCGGGAGCACATGAAGCGGGTGCTGGGCGAGGTTTACCTCCACACCTGGATTACGGAGAACACCAGCATCCCCGCCAGGGGCGTCTGCGATTTCTTGACCTCCGATGAAAGCCACGAGGACAGGACAGCGCGGGTGAGGGGCAACTGGGCCTCAGAACTGCTGGGGGGTGGGGGGTAGAAAGGGCCTGATTGGCTCATGGCTTTCCAGGCGCTGTAACGGCTTTGAAGTCAGGAAGATCGAAAAATATTGGAGTCTCGCCTTGAAGGGACATAAACAGTACCATACACAGTACACATTCCTCCCGAAATCAGACGACACCAAAGGGTTCCCCTGAAGAACAAAGGTTGAAAAACACTGGAATAGAATAAGAGAAGTGAGGGGAGAAGAGAGAAAATATGGAATGGAGTGGAAGAGAAAAGAATAGGGGATTAGAATAGAATAGAATAAGAGAATAGAATAGAATTAAAATAGAATAGACAGTAGAATACACAATGGAATAGAGTAGAAATAAAATAAGACAATAGAATAGACAATATTTTTAAAGTCTTTTTAATTATATTAATTGGATTTGTTTAGATGTATTGCTATGTTTTTTGATATGCTGTGAGCTTGCCCCAAGTCCTCAAAGAGGGCCGGCATACAAATCAATCAATAAATAGAATAGAATAGACAATAGAATAGACAATAGAATAGTTACAGTCATACAGTCATAAGCGGGAGGAGATGGGTGATAGGAATGATGAGAAGACTTAATAGTAATAGCAATGTAGCATTAGTGAATACTTTGGCAATGGTGAGGGAATTATTTGTTTAGCAGAGTGAGGGCTTTCGGGGCTGGGGGGGGGGGAACTTACCTTAAAACCATCATAACCTTAAATTCCATTTTAAGCAGATTTGCCCAGGGGCTGGGGAGGGTGTTCCAGCTCTTGATAAGCTCTGTATTGTATTTTATTGTTATTCACCTCCCTGATATATATATGTGACTAAATAAATAAACCCATCCTGCTGTCTCTTTTGTTTTCCCAGGTGTTGATCGGGCATATTTTAAAGAAAATGAACAAGCAGACTTTCCCAGAACGCTGCAGTTTATGTAAAGAGATCCTGCCCTTCACAGACCCCAAACAGGCAGTTTGTTCCAATGGACACATTTGGCTCAGGTATGTTAGATGGTCCCTGGGATGTTTCTTTCTCTCCCCCCCCCCCCCCTCTTCCAAATTTAATGATGTCTAAAGAAGAGGCTGGACTTTCTTAGTGGCGGTGGTGTTTTTCCTTGGAAAATGTTTCTCTTTTCCAAGAAGCTTCTTCCCCACTTTAATTTCCACGTTGGACCTCACTAAGTAAGAAAATACTTTTAGGACAGGATGATAATTTAGAAAACTTTCCTCTGTATTATCTCTCTTTATTCAAGGGTGACTGAAATGGAGTTTTCTCTGTAGGGTTACAGCTACGCCTGGGACATAGTTTTCATTTCTTCCATTCATTCATTCATTTATTTATTTATTAGATTTGTATGCCGCCCCTCTCCGTAGACTCAGGGCGGCTCACAACACAATAAAACAGTTCAAGACAAATATAATAATTTACAATTTAAAATATTTAAAAAACCCCATTATTAAGCAGACATACATATAAACATACCATACATAAATTATATAGGCCCGGGGGAGATATCTCAGTTCCCCCATGCCTGCCGACAAAAGTGGGTTTTGAGGAGTTTGCGAAAGGCAAGGAGGGTAGGGGCAGTTCTAATCTCTGGGGGGAGCTGGTTCCAGAGAGTCGGGGCCGCCACAAAGAAGGCTCTTCCCCTGGGACCCGGCAAACGACATTGTTTAGTTGACGGGACCCGGAGAAGGCCCACTCTGTGGGACCTAATCGGTCGCTGGGATTTAGTTGGAATTTGCACCGCCCAAATGCAAATCAAATCTTGGTTTACATAACACCTGAAAACTCAGGCTTCTACCCTATTTCCTGCAAAATAAAGCAGGATAATGAGCCCAATCAGGAATTGAGTGCATGGCAATAAGGCCAAGCGCTTATTTCAGGGTTCAGAAAAATATAAGACAGGGTCTTATTTTGGGGACAACGCTCATCTATCTATCTATCTATCTATCTATCTATCTATCTATCTATCTATCATCTATCTATTCTATTTATCTCTATCTATCTATCTATCTTCTTTATCCTATGTATCATCTATCTATCTATCTATCTATCATCTCTATCATCCATCCATTTACCCTGTTTCCTGCAAAATAAGACATCCCCTGATAATAAGCCCAATCGGACTTTTGAGTGCATGGCAATAAGGCCAAGTGCTTATTTCAGGGTTCAAAAAAAATATGAAACAGGATCTTATTTTCGGGGCAACGCAAAGCCGCTCGTTTGGTTCATGTCCAATTCAACGTATTGGCGCAGGTTAGAAAAAGGGGAACAAATTGAAGCTCTGTTGTGTGAACTGAGCCCGTTATCATTGCCACTCTCCCCTCCCCAATTCTCTCCCTTCAGGTGCTTTTTAACCTATCGGGCCTGCCAGAGTTTAGTTTACAGAAGATGTTTGCTTCGGGACAGCATCGCTCGCTATTCCACTTCAGAAGGTAAAGTTTTTTTCCCCATGGCTTGCAAAGCCTGCAAAATCTGGGAATTTTCTATCCCCATTGTTTTATTTCCTTCAAGCGGTATTAAAAATCCCAACCTGTTGGGATTCAAGTCTTATTTCTGCCCAGCCCAAATAATCACAGATTCAATTGGTTCATATCTTTCTTCACCCATGGTTATATTCTTCGTCCTTCTGTTTCAAAACCTCTTTGAAATCTCATTGTAGGAAATGTGTGCCTGAGAATAAGACTTATTAGCTCTCTTTATCCCAGATGGCTTCTAAACACAGAAATATAGAAACGGCTGGGTTTTACGGGTAGCCTTCCAATTGCAGTAGTCCGCTTACTGACCGATATGGAAGTTACGGCACTGGGAAAATGCCTAAAGCTAGACTAGAACTCCCAATCTCCCAGTGAGTGGCCCAAAGTCACCCCGTTGGCTTTGATGGCTAAGGTGGGACTAGAACTCCCAGGCTCCTGGTGAATGGCCCAATATTTCTACTAGAGTAACATAGAAACATAGAAGATTGACGGCAGAAAAAGACCTCATGGTCCATCTAGTCTGCCCTTACACTATTTCCTGTATTTTATCTTAGGATGGATATATGTTTGTCCCAGGCATGTTTAAATTCAGTTCCTGTGGATTTATCAACCACGTTTGCTGGAAGTTTATTCCAAGCGTCCACTACTCTTTCAGTCAAATAATATTTTCTCACGTTGCTTTTGATCTTTCCCCCAACTAACCTCAGATTGTGTCCCCTTGTTCTTGGGTTCACTTTCCTATTAAAAACACTTCCCTCCTGGACCTTTTTTAACCCTTTAACAAATTTAAATGTTTCGATCATGTCCCCCCTTTCCCTTCTGTCCCTTAGAGTATACAAGTTGAGTCCATGAAGTCTTTCCTGATACATTTTATGCTTCAGACCTTCCACCATTTTTGTAGCCCGTCTTTGGACCCGTTCAATTTAATCAATATCTAAAACGACAAGAGGAAATCAAATTGCAGGCCCCTTTGTTTGGTGCAATAGATTTCGAAGCAAATGATAGCTTTCCAAAGATCGTTGTTTTTTAACTTTTGGTTTACTGCATGAGCAAACAATTGCTGAAACCTTGAGGATAGTTTGCTCTTAACACCTCAAGTTGTATCAAGGCTGCATAGCTAGAGGTATAACAAGCAGGAAGAGGGAGATTATGATCCCGCTATATAGAGCGCTGGTGAGACCCCATTTGGAATACTGTGTCCAGTTCTGGAGACCTCACCTACAAAAGGATATTGACAAAATTGAACGGGTCCAAAGACGGGCTACAAAAGTGGTGGAAGGTCTTAAGCATAAAACCTATCAGGAAAGACTTCATGAACTCAATCTGTAGAGTCTGGAGGACAGAAGGAAAAGGGGGGACATGATCGAAACATTTAAATATGTTAAAGGGTTAAATAAGGTCCAGGAGGGAAGTGTTTTTAATAGGAAAGTGAACACAAGAACAAGGGGGCCCAATCTGAAGTTAGTTGGGGGAAAGATCAAAAGCAACATGAGCAAATATTATTTGACTGAAAGAGTAGTAGATCCTTGGAGCAAACTTCCAGCAGACGTGGTAGATAAATCCACAGTAACTGAATTTAAACATGCCTGGGATAAACATATATCCATCCTAAGATAAAATACAGAAAATAGTATAAGGGCAGACTAGATGGACCATGAGGTCTTTTTCTGCCGTTGGTCTTCTATGTTTCTATCCCAAGTGTCCTGTTTTCTTCTTCTTTCCCCCTGGTTTCGCCCTTCAGTGACGTCTGTTCTTATTTTCAGATCCTGAATGGATTAAGAAATTACTTCAGGGGCCCTGCATTTTCTGTGACTCGCCTGTTTTCTAGAGAACGACTCCAAGACGATGACTTTGGAGCAGTAGTGTCCAGTGGCCAAAGCACCGACCAGGGCTGGGTTGGCAAGAAAGCTCGCTCCGACTTGAAAAATCTGCAAATTTAAACTAGAGAAGATCAACCACCACTGTTGTGTGACATCCTTCTGGAACTCTATTCAGATTCGAGGTCAACATTCGGTGGGGTTTTGACCATTCAGTTCTGGAATCAAGGGCCGCCTTGTTCCGCCAAGAGATGCTACAATCGGAGTAATGCTGCCATGGTCCAACTTAGTAGGTACTTCTTGATGGCCAGAGCACAGCATGGACCCTGTTACTTCCCTTCGTTAGCCTCTAACGAGTGGTGGCACTTATGGAATGGAATGGAATAGAATAGGGAATAGAATAAGGAATGGAATGGAATAAAATAGAATTATTTATAGAATACTGAATTGGAGACAGTTAAATTATTACAGATAAGAAATGAGTTTTTGAACTCTTTCGGAAAAGCCCTACATGCCTGTAGCCAGTGAAGAAAGATTAGCCAAACTCCTTCAAAAGAAAAAAACTTCCAGGCAGCTAAACAACCCTCGAACCATTATTTTAAATGAGCCAATTGTGCGCGGTTTTAAATATTTTTTAAGCATACGTGTTTTGACATTTGGTTTCCTCGGCTGCTGTCAATCGTTCTCCCATCGTCGCTCAAAAATGTCCTTCGTTAATCACAGTTTGTCATGTTGTGCGTTTGGGGGAATACAAACCCGCTCCCTCCAAAATAAAACGTTTAGAAAATTCTCACAAGCTCAGACCTGTTGGCAAGCTTTTGATCTGAGCAATTTGGGGGTTCTTTAAAAGGGGGGGGGGACTTTCACGTGGTTCCTGACTCCGTTGAGCTTTTGGTCTTTTTTCTTGAAAAACAAAATTGAAGAACATGTTATGCTTCTACCCGACCCAAATCAAAAGCAGTGTTAAGACAAATTCCTTTTTCCCTACAGCAGTGTTTCCCAACCTTGACAACTTGAAGATATCTGGACTTCAACTCCCAGAATCCCCCAGCCAGCATTTGCTGGCTGGGGAATTCTGGGAGTTGAAGTCCAGATACCTTCAAATTGCCAAGGTTGGGAAACACTGCCCTACAGGAGGATACTTGACTATAAATGTTGGTTTGTGAGTGTGTGTGTGAAATACTTTGAAAATGTGTTTTGTCTGCTGTCACAGCCACTATGTGACACAAAGCCGTTTGTAAATAAAGCAACACACAACTTTGCCGGTGTGTGTGTTAACGAAATCTTGACTTTCCTGTTGTGTGATACCACAAAGAGCGGGATGTCTCGTTGTGTTTGTTGTGCAGCTGGTGGCCTCAGGTACATAGAAGAAGATTGACGGCAGAAAAAGACCTCGTGGTCCATCTAGTCTGCCCTTATACTATTTCCTGTATTTTATCTTAGGATTTACCAATCACGTCTGCTGGAAGTTTGTTCCAAGCATCTACTACTCTTTCAGTAAAATAATATTTCCTCACGTTGCTTCTGATTTTCCCCCCAACTAACCTCAGATTGCACACACACACACCTGTATTTTATCTTACAATGGATATATGTCTATCCCAGGCATGTTTAAATTCAGTGACTGTGGATTTAATAAGTTTGTTCCAAGCATCTACTCCTCTTTCAGTCAAATAATATTTTCTCATGCTGCTTCTGATCTTTCCTCCAACTAACTTCAGATTGTGTCCCCTTGTTCTTGTGTTCACTTTCCTATTAAAAACACTTCCCTCCTGAACCTTATTTAACCCTTTAACATATTTAAATGTTTTTATCCTGTTTTAGGCTCCCTAGTGGGTCATAACCCAAGAAAGGGATCTTGGGGTTTTGGTGGACAGCTCAATGAAAATGTCAACTCGGCGGGCAGCAGCAGTAAAAAAAGCAAATTCCATGCTTGACATGATTAGGAAGGGAATCGAAAATAAATCGGCAAGTGTTGTATTGCCTCTGTACAAATCGATGGTGAGACCCCACTTGGAGTCCTGTGTACAGTTCTGGTCACGGCACCTCAAAACGGATATAATGGAACTGGAAAAGGTGCAAAAAAGGGCAACAAGGATGATCAAGGAAATGGAGCCCTTCCCTTATGAAACCAGGTTGCAAGGCCTTGGTCTCTACAGCTTTGAAAGGCGGCGTTTAAAGGGTGACTTGATCGAAGGGTATAAAATCCTGCATGGGATAGAAAAGGTGGATAGAGAAAAATTCTTTATCACACAATACTAGGACGAGGGGACACTCCCTAAAGCTCATAGGTGAGAAAGTGAAGACAAATCAGGGGAAATATTTCTTCACCCAGAGGGTCGTTGGTTGATGGGATTCCCTTGCAGAAGAGGTCGTGACAGCTGTCAGCCTGCATAGCTTCAAGGCAGGATTAGACAGATTCATGGTTGCCAAGTGTATCATAGGTGGTGATTGAAACGGATGTCCATGTGCTGCCTCTATGTTGGGTTTGTTGGGAGTCCAGGGGAGGGTCTTGCCTTCTCTTTCTGCTCAAGATCCCCATGGACAATTGGTGGGCCACTGTGGGACACAGAATGCTGGACTCAATGGGCTCTGGCACGATTCAGCAGGGCTCTTCGTAGGTTCTTATGAAGACCGCCTGTAATGGTATTTGGGGAAGAACCTCGGGGAGGAAGACACAGCGCCAGAGGGAACAGTCAGATGAGAGGAAGCGTAGCCCAGAGCTGCATCTCGAGGGGAGGAAGAACCTCAGAAAGGAAAGTCTCCAATGCCTCGGGCTCTAAACAAGACCAGCGGCAGACCCATCCTTTCAAAGCTGCCACATTCTACAGCTGGGCTAGAATAAGAAATCTAGTTAAATGTTTCTAGTTAATCTAGAATATGTGAAAGGGTTAAATAAGGTTCAGGAGGGAAGTGTTTTTAATAGGAAAGTGAACACAAGAACAAGGGGGCACAATCTGAGGTGAGTTGGGGGGAAGATCAGAAGCAACGTGAGAAAATATTTGACTGAAAGAGTAGTAGATCCTTGGAACAAACTCCCAGCAGACGTGGTTGGTGAATCCACAGTAACATGCCTGGGATAAACATAGATCCATCCTAAGATAAAATACAGGAAATAGTATAAGGGCAGACTAGATGGACCAGGAGGTCTTTTTCTGCCGTCAGTCTTCTATGTTTCTAGTAGAAGTTGCTCACGTAGTTGGCACATGGACCCGGGAATCCTTAGTCTACTACTAAGCTACTAAGGCCCTTCCTTGCCCCATTGCCCGTCTCTCCCAAAGGGGGCTCAATCCTGAAGGATTTGTAACCCTTCTTTCCCGCAGGCTGCTTTCTGCACCTGCCCGTGGTTAAGGTACACTGCTGGGCATAAATTGGACGGCGGCCTATTAATAATAAATAAAGGACTACATCTTGCTAATATCACCTGCATCAGAGCCCCGCTACTAAATATTGATAAGGACAGCGTCTTCGGCCACGCATTTAAATACTGTTCGCCACGCGCAAGGCAGGGAACAAGGAACGGCGGCGGGCCTTTAATTAGACAGGTACATCTGCTTAATTAATTTAGCCGTAAAGCCTCCCTCCCCTTTTCTTTCATCTATATGCAAACACACACACACACACACGCAATATTAGTTACGCTCGGCTGAGTGCGCAGCAAAGCCAGCCAAACCTCGCCGCCCTCATTGAAATGCAGCCCGCGCACCGTTCCGCCAGAGTTTCGGGTCAGCGGTTGACCCCCCCAAGGGCGCCCGCTCAGCCTGAAGTGTAGGCCGTTTGGGTTAGAAGACCATGCTAATACTCGTGTAGCGGACTCTCCCTCGGAAAGCGCTAAAACAATTGACATTCATTTAATTACCAGGCGATGCTTGCGAGGGCCCCCTTTGCATAGTTAGAGAGAGAGAGGCCTTAGCAAAGGTTCAGCAGGCAAGAAGAAGAAGGGGGGGGGGAAAGGAATTAGGTTTTTATAATTGGACGGCGACCTTTCCGAACCAATTTGGGACCCGCGACACGATTTGATTAGCATCTGATTGTGGCTAAGTAAGCAGCGGGCAAGGGGATCAAGAGATGAACAGGATGGGGCAACAGTGAGGAACTCTTTGATTTGACCACCCTCTGCCTTTTTAATCCCCCCCCCCCTGCCCCTTCCAAAGTGGAATTTTCTTTAATTTTTGAGAATTGGTATTTGAGAATCCAGGGGGTGCGGTGGGGGGCATATACACTGCTCAAAAAGAAATAAATCAAGGGAGCACTCAAAGAACACCTCCTAGATCTGAATGAATGAAATATTCTCATTGAGTACTTTGTTCTGTGCTAACAACATGGGTAATTGATTGCCAATCAGTGTCTCTTCCTAAGTGGACAGTTTGATTTCACAGAAGTTTGATTGACTTGTTTGATATTGTGTTGTTTAAGTGTTCCCTTTATTTTTTTTTAGCACTATAGAATGCAAACGGGCTTTCCCGCGAACTTTGGGGAGAAGGGTGGGTTTGAGTGGGACTCTTAGGGGTCTGCTATTAGAGATTTGATTGATTGATTGATTGATTGATTGATTGATTTGATTTCGATGTCACCCTTCTCAGGCGACTCAGGATGGCGTACACTATATTATTATTATTTATTAGATTTGTATGCCGCCCCTCTCCGTAGACTATAAATGCAACAATATGTAAAGAAATCTAAATTACTATAAGAATTATACACTGTTCAAAAAAATAAAGGGAACCCTCAAAGAACCCATCCTAGATCTGAATGAATGAAATATTCTCATTGAATACTTTGTTCTGTACAAAGTTGAATGTGCACAACAGCAGGTGGAATGGATTGTCCGTCAGTGTTGCTTCCTAAGTGGACAGTTTGATTTCACAGAAGTTTGATTGACTTGGAGTTATATTGTGTTGTTTAAGTGTTCCCTTTATTTTTTTGAGCAGTATACAAAAAAACACCCCATATACAGTCATGTGCATTCATCCGATTCAATCACTCATAATATCGGCCAGAGACAATCGCAATACTCAGGGCCCCCATGCCCGCCAGCAGAGGTGGGTCTTCAAAGCTTTACAAAAGACCAGGAGGGAGGGGGTGGCATGACAGGACCCAGAGAAGGCTGATTCTGTGGGACCTAACCGGCCACTGAGATGCATGAGGTAGAAGACGGTCCCAGAGGTAATCTGGTCCTAAGTCATGTAGGGCTTGTTCCTTGAATGTTGCGTAGACCCACATACAAACAACGCTGCATTAAAATCTGAAGGCCGCACACAACCGCCACAACCAACCGAGGATGGCATACCCATCACGTGCATTTTGAACACTCACCAAGGTGGCACCAGAGGGGGAAAGAAATTTAACTTGAAGAGGCTGGAAGGCCATTGTCTTTGATTCAAGAAGCTTTTAATAATGTCCAGCTGCAGAATTTAAACCAAACCAAGTGAGCAAGTTGGAAAGAAATGAAGATTTTCAGCAAACACAGAAGGAGTGAGAGGAAAGGAATTCGCTCCGATTTCTTCCCACTTAACAATTTGATTTAAAAATTAAAAATAAAAACTTCCGCGTCGGGAAGAACAAAGGCATAAACAGGTCACAACTTATATAGCATATATCCTACACTTCAAATGCGTCACCCTCCTCCAAATAGCATTTTTTATGAGGGTTGTGTGAAAAGAGCAGGAAGAAAAATCGGAAACGAACCTAAACTAAAACGATTCGGAGTTTTAAGAACTCCCAACTCTTGGCGAAACTTCAAATTGCTCTTCTTTTTTTTCTCTTTCCAGCTCTTACTTAACTTTCAGCTTCCTTGCGAAGGAAGGCTGACCGACTACAGATCCCAGATATCTTTGATCGGCAGCGGGTTGATGGCATAACTTTCTATGTACTCAAATACCGTGTGGGGGTCTTGATCCCCGTTGATGAAAATCGCGTCTTCGAAATATTTTTCCAGGTTGCTCGAGAGCCTGAAGTACAGGTCGACTTTGTCCTTGATGACGTCTTCCATCTCCTTCGGATTAATCAGCAAGCGGTCGTTGATCTCCTTGGTAATGGCCGGTTTGTACAGGGTGTGATACCTGGAGAGTGGCAGGAAATTCAGGAAAAAAAGGAAGGGGTGGCGCTAAGTCCCCGCGCTTGTTCAAAGTGTTTCGCACCCAGCTTTAAAATAATTCTGCCACTCACCTTTCCCCGCTGACCGGATCCACCATGGAGTAGGAAAGGCGTTCGAGAATAGTTTCCGCTGGGACATTCAGGAAAAAGATCCTGAAATGAAGAAGGGGTTGAAGGGAAGGACAATTTCGACTCTGCTAAAAATAATCCCAATTAGTTTTCCTGTTATATACAAATATATAACCTAAAACATACCATTGACTTATAATATTGAACACAAATGTCAACTATAACACTGACAATCTCCTCTTACGGCTATTCCCGTTGGTGCTATTTTCATAAATTTCTTCTATATTTCTTATCTTTTCTTATATATTTGTAATTTACATTAATTTCATTACTATTCAATTCTACTAATAGGGTGTGTTATATTCCGGCAGGGAGTAGCCTCTGTGGAGCTTCTCTAGGAATCTCATGGGAGGAAACAGGGCCGGAAAAGGCGGGGAGTAGCCTCCATGGGGCCTCTAATCTCCTGGGAGGAAACAGGGCCAAAAAAGACAGGGAGAAGCCTCCGTGGGGCCTCTCTAGGAATCTCCCGGGAAGAAACAGGGCCGGAAAAGGCAGGGAGAAGCCTCCGTGGGGCCTCTCTAGGAATCTCCCGGAAAGAAACAGGGACAAAAAAGGCGGGGAGAAGCCTCCAAGGGGCCTCTCTAGGAATCTCCCAGGAAGAAACAGGGCCAAAAAAGGCAGGGAGAAGTCTCCGTGGGGCCTCTCTAGGAATCTCTCGGGAAGAAGCAGAGCCAAAAAAGGCGGGGAGAAGCCTCCGTGGGGCCTCTCTAGGAATCTCCTGGGAAGAAACAGGGCCTCCACCCTCCCTGTGGTTTCCCCAATCACACACATTATTTGCTTTTACATTGATTCCTATGGGGAAAATTGCTTCTTCTTACAAACTTTTCTACTTAAGAACCTGGTCGCGGAACGAATTAAGTTCGTAAGTAGAGGTAGCACTGTATTTGCTCAACTGCAGTGGCAGAAGAAGAAAAAATAGCTCACACAACAGGGTCTAACTCATTTAACAACTGCCTTGCTCATTGTGGTCGTTAAGCCGAGGACTTCCTCTACTTCACCTTACTCCATCGCCACAGAGTGAACGTCTCGGGAAACAACACAGTTTGTCATGTGTCGATCCAGCCACATCGGTTTCCTTTGGAATTGGCCAATTTACCAATCACGGCCCAATTTGCAGGGCTTCGTTTCAATTTAAATTATTTTAAATTTAGATTCCGGTTCAGTGGGGTTGGGATGACGGGGGGGGGGAAGGAAAGGTTTTGTGGACTAGGCTTTCTCTGAGCTTTCTTCCCCCTTCCAGTTTCTCAGCTCGGCTTTTTATCCTATAATTTTTATTTTTTTTTACTTTTTCCCTTTGGTGTGCTTGAGACATTCCACCAAAAGGAACATTTTACATCTGCTGGAGAGACTCAAATCAGATGAAAGAGGCGGCTTTTTTTCTTTCCCCCTCCGCGCCAAACACAGAAAAGATTACGTGGTGCCTTTGTAGGACTTAAACTTATGAAAATCATTCCTGTTTGCTCTTCAAATGTTTACAGATCATAATTTCCATTCCCATTGCAGGATTTTTTAAAAATATTATCTTTATTTCGAGGGGTGGGGGGAGATGAGAAACCCAAAACGAAAAACTCAGCCTGGCGGTGTAAAAAAAAACCCCCAACAACAACAAAAACGCCGAGGAATCTAATGATTTGTGAAGACAGGAGGAAAAAAAATATATATATATATATAGTTTCCAACCGTCTTTTATCCTTTACACTCCCAACATTTTGTTTCAGCTTTGTTTCCGTTGCCCAACAACACAATTGTCAGAATGAATAACTTGTGACAACGTGTCTCGGGATGAATATCGTCGCTGAGAAAGGGAGACAAGGGGAGGGTTGTTGGGTAGGAGGGAGGGAGGGGGCTGTTTGTATCGCCCCGATAATTGATACTCTTCCCCCATTATATTTTCCAAATCAACACAACAGAAAACAATACAACACAACAAAGACAAAAGCATCTCAAGGAAAGCTTGTCGGGAACGGGAGAAAAAGGGGGAGGGAGATGAAAACGATGAAAAAAGAGCTTTTTTAAAATATATATATATATATCCCCGCTCTTTTCTTTGTGACGCCGCTAACAAAACGCGTCTTGGACACGTCTTGTCAAAAACGCACTTTTCGTCTCGCGGTATATGTATGTTTGGGTGTCTGTCTTATTATCCGCGGCGGTGTCAGCATGCGAAGGCAAGTTGGTGAAGATTCGAGGAAAAGTAGGGGAGGGGGGTTCCCCATCTTCTGCCGAAAAATGACAGGGGGATGGACACAGTGAAGGGCTACAAATTTTTTTACTACCACACTGTGGGCATGGCTTATTTTGTGGGTGTGGCTTGCCAAATATGTGACCAGGTGGGAGTGGCTTGACAATCATGTGACCGGGGGTAGCTTAAAGGTCATGTGACTGGCTTAAAGTTGGCCAACTTGACGTCACTTATGTCAAGGGTTAGGGCTAGGGTGCCCGGATTCTCCTTGCCTCAAAGAGATATAATTTCCCTCTCTATTTATTATTATTATTATTATTATTATTATTATTATTATTATGTCAATACAACATAGCAAACGTCACTATGCTGAATTTTGTATTATTATTACTATTACTATTATTATTATTATTAATAATAATAATAATAAATATGTTAAAGGGTTAAATAAGGTTCAGGAGGGAAGTGTTTTCAATAGGAAAGTGAACACAAGAACAAGGGGGCACAATCTGAGGTTAGTTGGGGGAAAGATTAGAAGTAACGTGAGAAAATATTATTTTATTGAAAGAGTAGCAGATGCTTGGAAAAAACTTCCAGCAGACGTGGTCGGTAAATCCACAGGAACTGAATTTAAACATACCTGGGGTAAACATATATCCATCCTAAGATAAAATACAAGAAATAGTATAAGGGCAGACTAGATGGACCGTGAGGTCTTTTTCTACCGTCAATCTTCTATGTTTCTATGTTTCTACATTATCTACTATATAAACTGTATGTGTATTTACTGCGATAAGAAAAACATACCCAAAGGGGAAAAAGTAGGGGAGGGGGGTTCTACCGGTTCTGCATATCTAGCCCATCACTGGATGGAGACTAAAAATGTAGGATGAACGGTTGAAGGAGCTCGATCGGGGTGTCAAACTCCAGGCCCGGGGCCTGATCTGGTCCATCGGGGGGCCTAGATCTGGCACTGGAAACAGCGAAGGACCCGCCTGTAGTGCCTCTGCCAGCGAAAAAAGCCCCCCGAGCACCGTTTTCACTGCGATGGCTTGTTGCAATCCTCTGCCAGGGTTCCAGGAGGCCGTTGCAGCTGAAAATGGAGCTCGGGAGCCTGTTTTCGCTGGCACAGAGCTCGGGCCCACACCGCCACTCACAACCGAATACTCTACGCCAGTGTTTCCCAACCTTGGCAACTTGAAGATATTTGGACTTCAACTTCCAGAATTCCCCAGCCAGCAAACGCTGGCTGGGGAATTCTGGGAGTTGAAGTCCAAATATCTTCAAGTTGCCATGGTTGGGAAACACTGCTATAAAGCACTGTGAAGCGGTATATAAGTCTAAGAGCTGTTGCTGTTGCTTATTCTTCACCGTAAATGTCCCCAGCACAAGCCAAGGCTCCGGTCCTGCTTATCCCACAGAGCAAATCTTTTAAGAGCTTTGAGAATTTCCGAGACCCCCTTCAGCAGACCCTCCGCTGCTCGGCAGGTGAGAGGTCCACCAGCTTCCCAGAGGGGCCTCCCGCCTCCGTTCCTCCTTGTTATTCACGGCTCTCGCTCCCTCCTTAGTCTCGTTTGTTATTCCATCATGGGAAAATCCCCCCGGGAGGTTTGTTCTGATGGCACTTGAGGAGGAGAAAGGGGGGAAGGGGAAGGCGAGGCTGGAGCATCTTCGGAGGGCGTTTAGCCCCCTCCTCACTTGACTGAACCTTGAAAAGACGATAGAAAGTGATACATACAGGGAGGGAGGGAGGGAGGAAGAACAGAGAGGGTGGGAGGAAGGGAGGAAAGAAGGAAGGCAAGAAGGAAGGAAGGGAGAAAGGAAGGAAGGAACAAGGAAAGGAAAAGAAAGGAAGGAAGGAAGGGAAGGAAGAAGGGAGGAAAGGAAGGATGGAATGACAGAGAGGGTGGGATAGAAGGAGGGAAGGAAGGAAGGAACAAGGAAAGGAAAAGAAAGGAAGGAAGGAAGGGAAGGAAGAAGGGAGGAAAGGAAGGATGGAATGACAGAGAGGGTGGGATAGAAGGAGGGAAGGAAGGAAAGCTAGAAGGAAGGAAGGGAGGAAGGAAGGAAGGACTGAGGGAGGGATGGAGAAAGGGAAGGAAAAAGGGAGGAAAGGAAGGAAAGAAAGACAGAGAGGGTGGGATGGAAGGAGGGAAGGAAGGAAGGCAAGAAGGAAGGAAGGGACAAGGAAAGGAAGGAAGGAAGGACTGAGGGAAGGAGAAAGGGAAGGAAGAAGGGAGGAAAGGAAGGAAGGAAAGACAGAGAGGGTGGGATGGAAGAAGAGAAGGAAGGAAGGAAGGAAGGAAGGAGAAAAGAACAAAAGAAGGAAAGAAAGAGAAAGAAAGAAAGAAAAAAAGAAAGAAAGAAAGGCTAAAACATATAAAGAATGCTTACAAGAATTGGGTATGTCCAGTATAATGAAAAGAAGGACCAGGGGAGACATGATAGCAGTCTTCCAGTATCTCAGGGTTTGCCCCAAAGAAGAGGGAGTCAACCTATTCTCCAAAGCACTTGAAGGTAGGACAAGAAGCAAAGGGTGGAAACTAAACAAGGAGAGAAGCAACTTAGAACTAAGGAGAAGTTTCCCGACAGTGAGAACAGTTAATCCCTGGAACAGAAGTTGCCTCCAAAAGTTGTGAATGCCCCAACACTGGAGGTTTTTAATACGGTGTTGGATAACCATCTGAAGTGGTGTAAGGTTTCCTGCCTAAGCAGGGGGTTGGACTAGAAGACCTCCAAGGTCCCTTATTATTATTATAAGAGAGAAAGAAAGAGAGAGAGAAAGAAAGAAGTGAGGGAGGGAGGGAGGGAGGAAGAGAAATATAGGGAGGAAGATGGAAAGAAAGAAAAAAAGAAAAAGAAAATATAGGGAGGGACAGAGGAAAGAAGGCAGGCAAACATGCAGGCAGGAAAGAAAGAAGGAAGGAAGGAAGGAGGGAGGGAAGGAAGGAAGGAAAGGAAGGAGAAAGAGAAGGCAGATGATAGAAGGAAGAAAAAGATAAGGAAAGGGAAGGAAGGAAGGAAGGAAAGAAAGAAAATATAGGGAGGCAGGGAGGGAGGAAGGAAGGAAAATAAAGGGAGGAAGGGGAAAAGGAAGGAAGGAAAATATAGGGAGGCAGGGAGGGAGGGAAGAATGAAGGAAGGAAAGAAAGAAAGAAAGAAAGAAAGAAAGAAAGAACCAATGACATGCCATTTTACATGCGTGTCAGAAGTAAGCGGTCTCCTAATAGAGAACATGTTCTCACTATTTAAATACTGTCAAATTGAACCTTTCCAGTTTAATAGGGTTCGCTTCTGGGGGACGAGGGGGGGGAGAAAAGGCGGAAATAAACCCGATGAAATATTGATATTTCAGAGTATTAATTAGCAGGACGGAGGGAAGCCACGGCGGCACCGCTTGGGCTGGTGGAAAGGAGGGGAGAGGGTCCTCCAGGAGCCCCCCAATATGTTGAGCGCCTGCGCCCAAAAACACATCCCACAATCAAGTGTGTAAATGTTCCCGAAAAAGGGATCCTGAATATTTTATGAATATTTGTCACAAGACAGAAATAATAACCGCTGTGCACAGCTATTAGGATTAATATTTATGCAACCTAGCATGAAATATTCATGGGGACGGAGGAGAAGGGGAGGCCGCCCAAACGCCCCCACCGGGAAGACAAGAAATAATTTACATTGGGGTTCGGTTTACCCGCCAGCTTGATGTTTAAAAATACGTTGACAAGGCTGAGTTGTGGAGGGGGGGCACACGTCAGTCACACACACTCTCCACGGTGGGTGGGGTGGAAAAAATAAAGGAGAAAGAAAAATGGAAGGGAGGGCGTCGAGGGGGGGCTCAAGTGGCTGACAGCTCCCAGATTGAGTTCTGACAGCCTTTTTTTTAAATAGGGTTTTCCCCCCAAAGCCTAAATGTCCCTCCTACCACTTTTTGTCCCCTCTCTCCCTCCTTCTCTCTCTCTCTTCCTCCTTCTCTCCCTCCCTCCTTCTCTCTCTCTCTCCTTCTCTCTCTCTCTCCTTCTCTCTCTCTCTCTCTCTCCAGACCTCCTTCTCTCTCTCTCCTTCTCCTTCTCTCTCGCTCTCCCTCCCTCCTTCTCTGTCTCTCTCAGAAGCAACATGAGAAAATATTATTTGATTGAAAGAGGAGGAGATGCTTGGAACAAACTTCCAGCAGACGTGGTTGGTCAATCCACAGGGACTGAATTTAAACATGCCTGGGATAAAAGACAGGAAATAGCATAAGGGCAGACTAGATGGACCAGGAGGTCTTTTTCTGCCATCAATCTTCTATGTTTCTATGTTTCTCTCTCTCCCCCTCCTTCTTGCTCTCTTCTCTCCCTCTCTCTCCATCCCTCCCTCCCTCCTTCTCTCTCTCTGTCTCTCTCTCTCAGAAGCAACATGAGAAAATATTATTTGATTGAAAGAGGAGTAGATGCTTGGAACAAACTTCCAGCAGACGTGGATGGTCAATCCACAGTAACTGAATTTAAACATGCCTGGGATGAACATAGATCCATCCTAAGATAAAATACAGGAAATAGTCTAAGGGCAGACCAGATGGACCAGGAGGACTTTTTCTGCCGTCAATCTTCTATGTTTCTATGTTTCTACATTATCTACTACATAAACTCCTTCTCTCTCTTTTCTCTCTCTCTCTCTCTGTCGATCTCTCCCTCCTTCTCTCTCTTTCTCTTCTCTCCCTCCTTCTCTCTCCCTCCCCCCTTCCCTCTTCTCTCTCTCTTCCCCCTCCCTACCATTGCCGGAGGCGATTTTGTCTTGCCAAACTACGCATCGCTTTCCTTCCATTTGCTGAAATTAAGGAATTAATGAGCGACTGTGCATTTTGCAATGGGGGTGGGGGTGGGAGAGAGGAAAGAGAGAAGGCAGAAATGTTTACTGGTGATTAAATGGTAATGTGCCCCCCCTCTTCCACCCCCTCCCCTGCTGTATAATTCATGAGCCAATTAAAGGAAGTGTTAGTTGATTTGATGGGAAGCACAAATACAAAAAAGAGAGAGAGAGAGAGAAAGGAAGGAAGAAAAAATACAACCCTGGCATTTAACTAATAGGGAACAGCGTCCCTGGACCTCTTTCCCTTTCTCAGATTACCCGGCTAATTGCTCGAATTTATAAGGCTGTGACTGATGGCCATGCATATTTCATCGTTCCCAAATACTTTGGTTGTTTGCATCTATGTCTCTGCTGTAGATATGTCAGCGGCTGGCCAAATTTCCACCTCGGTCAGGAGTTTCCCTCTTAGAACACACACAGGACGTTGAGTCACGGAGTGGGAATGGGGGGGGGGGGCTCGGAGGGTCTTCTCGTCCAGAGCCCCTGCTTGTGGAGAAGGTCCTATGATGCTGTCCGGTCTCTTTTTGAAAGCCTCCAAGAGATAGAGCACGCGCAACATCTGGAGGCAAGGAGTTCCACGGGTTAATTGTTGTAAATGTCAGGGAATTCCTCTTTAGGCCCAGGTTGGTTCTCTCCTTGGTTCGTTTCCATCCGTTGCTTCTTCTCCTGCCTTCAGGGGCTTTGGAGAAGAGGTTGACACCCCCCCTCCTCTTCTTTGGGGGCAGCCCCTCTAAATTTTATCCTTTTTCTTGTTATCAGAATAATACACTCCTTTCCTTCCCTCCCCCCTTCCTTCCTTCCCTCCTTCCTTCCTTCCTTCTTCCTTCCCTCCTGCCCTATATTTTCTTTCTTTCCTTCCTTCCCTCCCTTATCTTTTTCTTCCTTCCTTCTATCATCTGCCTTCTCTTTCTCCTTCCTTCCTTCCTTCCTGTCTTCCTTCTTTCCTGCCTGCCTGTTTGCCTGCCTTCTTTCCTTTCTTCCTTCTTCCCTCCCTCCCTGCTTCCCTATATTTTCTTTCTTTCCTTCCTTCCTTCCCTCCCTTTCCTTATCTTTTTCTTCCTTCCTTCTATCATCTGCCTTCTCTTTCTCCTTCCTTCCTTCCTGCCTTCTTTCCTGCCTGCCTGCCTGTTTGCCTGCCTTCTTTCCTCCCTCCCTATATTTTCTTTTTCTTTCTTTCTTTCTTTCTTTCCTTCCCTCCCTTTCCTTATCCCTTTCTTCCTTCCTTCTATCATCTGCCTTCTTTCTCCTTCCTTCCTTCACTCCTGCCTTCCTTCCTTCCTCCCTTCCCTCCCTTCCCTTATCCTTTTCTTTCTTCCTTCTATCATCTGCCTTCTTTCTCCTTCCTTCCTTCCTTCCCTCCTGCCTTCCTGCCTTCCTTCTTTCCTTCCTTCCTTCCTTCCCTCCTGCCTTCCTTCTTTCCTTCCTTCCTGCCTGCCTGCCTGCCCTGTTGGTTTGTCTGTCTTCCCCTTCCTGGGAACCATTCCCTCCTGAGGCCATTGACTGTTTGCGTATCTAACAGATTGAATGATGGACGCCATCTGACACGATAACGGCACTGGAAATTGAAGCCCTCCCTTCCCCAATTAGCTTTGGCTCTGAAAAACAAATCGCTGGGCACAAAAGAGATCCATTCAACAGATCCCATCATTCGGCAACGAATGCTGAAGCATCCAGCAAGATAGGTGATGCTCATTTTTTTAGGAAATACCGTTGACACTTTGGGATGGAAAGGGAAGAGAAGAAAGAAGGCCAATTTTGTATTTCTTTTTTTTAAATTTTCCAAGCCTAGATGATCTTTTAGGTACCCTCTGTCCTACTCTTTCCTGTTTCTAGAGACGGGAAGAGAAATGTTTGCACCTGCAAGATATATATTTTTTCTGTTTCAAGGAAACTTCAGCAGTTGGGAAAGCCTAGAACTACGGCGCCTAAAACACGATTTGAGTATTGCCCACAAGATCATATGCTGCAACGTCCTACCGGTCAATGACTACTTCAGCTTCAACCGCAACAACACAAGAGCACGCAACAGATTCAAACTTAATACTAACCGCTCCAAACTTGACTGTAAAAAATATGACTTTAACAATCGAGTTGTCGAAGCGTGGAACTCATTACCGGACTCAGTAGTGTCAACCCCCAACATTTCTCCCTTAGACTCTCCACGATTGACCTCTCCAGGTTCCTAAGAGGCCAGTAAGGGGCGAGCATAAGTGCACTGGTGTGCCTTTCGTCCCCTGTCCAATTGTCTTTCCTTTATCTCATATATCATACATATTTTCTTCCTTTCATAAATCTTCTCCTCTATTTTTACATTTATCTTTATTTGTGTATTGGACAAATGAATAAATAAAAAATAAAAATAAATAAATAAATAAATAACAGAAAAGGCGTCAAGACACGCATACATTTCCCCCTTTTCTTTCCTGGTGTTTCCTTTTCACAATAGCACCAAATTTTCAAAGTTTTGGTGGGAGGGGGTTAAAGATTACACTAATTGGATTTTACGGGGGGTTGTTTTTTTAAAGTACCAGCGAGAGCTGCATAATTGCTTGAGCAACAACATACACATAATTGTACACTTATTAGTAGCCGTATAATACATTAGTATTAATTGGTATTATAATGCCTAAGTTGTAAAAAAGAAATACACTGCTTATCTCTTAATACTCCTTGGTGATTGGTGAATTAGGATAATATTATGAGCTTTTTATTTTATTTTTTTCCCCAAGACAAACATAGATGTCACCGTTTTAGAATGGTGAACCTGGTTTGACAGGTCCTTTTGCTGTACAGTGATCCCCCGGTTATTGCGTTCCCGACCATTGCGAACAGGCTAATTTGTGATTTTTCAACCCGGAAGTCAAAACACCATCTGCGCATGCGTGCCCTTTTTTCTATGGGCACGCATGCGTAGATGGCGCCGGGCAGATCAGCTGCTGGGCGGCTTCCCTGGGTCTTCCCCCTCTTGCTGGCGGGAGGGCGAAGCCCCCCCCAGCACCCGCTCGCCCGCCGTTCACCCGGCCACCCGCCGTTCGCCGCTCGCCCGCCCTTCGCCCGGCCACCCGCCGTTCGCCCGCCGTTCGCCCGCCCTTCGCCGCTCGCCCGCCCTTCGCCCGGGAAGTTCGCCAGGAGTCAGCGGAGAAGCCGCGCGCCTGTTTTAAAACGATCGGAGCCGGCCTGGGGGATCGGAGCCGGCCTGGGGGGATCGGAGCCGGCCTGGGGGGATCGGAGCCGGCCTGGGGGGGCTTTCCCTTTCAGGGCGGGCGAGCGGCGGGCGCGGCAGCAGCGAGGAGTTTGCGTGGGCGGCGGGGAAACCCCAATCTTCGGCTCCTCGCTGCTGCCGCGGAAGTAAAAACACCATCTGCACATGCGCAGATGGTGTTTTTACTTCCGCAGCGCTACTTCGCGAAAACCCGCTCATTGCGGGGGGTCCTGGAACGGAACCCTCGCAATGATCGGGGGATCACTGTTTTTCATCAATTTTCCAATGTTTGAGGGGCTGTCACAGAGAAGAGGGGGGCAACATACTTGCTGGAGCCCCTGAAGGCAGAGCAAGAAGGAAGGAAAGAGAGAGGGAGACAGAAAGGGAAAGAAGGAAAGAAAGAAGATAAGAAAGAAGAGAGGGAGGGAGGAAGAATGGAAGGGAAAATATGAAGAATGGGATGGGGTGGGATGGGATGAGGTAGGGTAGGGTAGGAACCCTACAGCAGGGTCAAGTGAACGAAGAACTATGGTGGAGCAGTGGTAGGAATGCAGTATTGCCGGCAAGATCTGCCCACTGCCAGGTGTTCGATCCTGACCGGTTCAAGGTTGACTCGGCCATCTATCCTTCCGAGGTCGTTAAAAGGAGGACCCAGATTTTTGGGGGCAAGAGGCTGAATCTGTAAACCGCTTAGAGAGGGCTGTGAAAGCACTGTGAAGTGGTATATAAATGCTGTGTCTGTCTGTCTATCATCTATCTATTAACGATCTGTCTGTCTGTCTATCTGTCTATCATCTATTATCTCTCTATCTGTCTATCTATCACTATTTAACATCTATCTATCTATCATCTATCTATTTATCTATCTGTCTGTCTGTCTGTCTATCATTATTTATCATCTATCTATCTATCTATCTATCTATCTATCTATCTATCTCTGTCTGTCCTTGTCTGTCTGTCTGCTTACCTACCTACCTACCTAGATCCGAACTGTGGACTCAGATGATTGAGGGCAACAGGCTGACTCTATAAACAGCTTAGAGAGGACTATCAATGACTGTGAAGCGGTATACAAGTCTAACTGCTATTGCTGTTGCTGTCATCAATTTATACCCAGGTTGAAAATTCACCATTTGCAAACTTCATTACCCCATCACTGCACCACAACTGACCATTACTTTTGGTCAAGAATGAAGCATGCTCTCTCTTGCTCTCTCGTTCATGCTCTTTCTTGCGCTTTCTCTCTCTCTCTCTCTCTCTCTCTCTCTCTCTCTGTTTCTCTCTCTGTGTGTTTCTTTCTTTCTCTCTCTCTCTCTCTCTGTTTTTTCTCTCTCTGTCTCTGTGTGTCTCTCTGTTTCTCTCTTTCTCTGTCTCTCTCTCTCTTTCACTCTCTTTCTCTGTTTGTTTCTCTCTGTCTCTTTCTTTCTTTCTCTCTCTCTGTTTTTTCCTCTCTCTGTCTCTCTTACTCTGTCTCTTTCTATGTGTCTCTGTTTCTCTCTCTCTTTCTCTCTCTTTCTCTGTTTTTTTCTCTTTCTCTGTCTTTCTGTCTCTCTCTCTCTCTGTTTCTCTCTCTGTTTGTTTCACTCTCTCTCTCTCCCTCTGCCAAACGCTATTCCTTCTAGGTAATCGGATCCCCGTTAATTAATAAAACTGTCAGGTTAATTGTCCCAGTCTGGACATCCTTATCCAGTTTGTAATACTAACCCTCTAGCACTTTCTCTCCCCACCCACCGCCCTTTCGCCTCCAGCTCAATTAACTTAATGCCATGCAAATGAGCCGGCTCTCCTCGCCAGTTAGCTTGTAGCCCGGGCGAATGTTAATAGCCTAATTGGGCCTTCAGTAAGGTAATTAGACACGATTTCTTCCATTAGTCTTACAAGCCTAATTATTGTTGATGAGAGTGACGGGACTGAGCCTCGCCAGGCAGGGCTGCTGGGTTAAAGCAAATATAGACAAAATACTGACAACTCCACACACAACCCTCAAGATCTATAGGAAAGTTGGAGGGGAAGGGGAGATTTATTTTATTTATTTATTTATTTATTTGTCATACAAATATATGACAAATAAATCCCGCTATATAGAGCGCTGGTGAGACCCCATTTGGAGTACTGTGTTCAGTTCTGGAGACCTCACCTACAAAAAAAGATTGACAAAATTGAAGGGGTCCAAAGACGGGCTACAAGAATGGTGGAAGGTCTTAAGCATAAAACGTATCAGGAAAGACTTCATGAACTCAATCTGTAGAGTCTGGAGGACAGAAGGAAAAGGGGGGACATGATCGAAACATTTAAATATGTTAAAGGGTTAAATAAGGTTCAGGAGGGAAGTGTTTTTAATAGGAAAGTGAACACAAGAACAAGGGGACACAATTTGAAGTTAGTTGGGGGAAAGATCAGAAGCAACATGAGAAAATATGATTTGACTGAAAGAGTAGTAGATGCTTGGAACAAACGTCCATCAGACGTGGTTGGTAAATCCACAGTAACTGAATTTGAACATGCCTGGGATAAACATAGATCCATCCTAAGATAAAATACAGGAAATAGTATATGGGCAGACTATATGGACCAGGAAGTTTTGTAGTATGTTTAACATAATATAAGTATAAAGTAGAGATAGAAAAGTTAAAAAGACATTAGGACAGGAACGGTAGGCACGAAGGTGCACTTATGCACGCCCCTTATAGACCTCTTAGAAAAGGGGAGAGGTCTATTGTAGATAATGTAAGGTTGAAGGTGAGGAGGATGGGGGCAGTGCGAATTTCCGGGGGGAGTTGATTCCAGAGGTCCGGGCCCCCCACAGAGAAGGCTCTCCCCCTAAGCCCCACCAAACAACATTGTCTGGTTGACGGGACCCGGAGAAGGCCGACTCTGCAGGACCTGACCGGGCAGCTGGGATTTGTGCGGCAGAATAACTTTGTAGGTCGTCTAGCGAGCCTTGCCCTGTTTTACGACGTTTCTTTAAAGTGAACCCCTGCAATTGTTACATGAGTCACAGGCTTGTTAAGTGAACCTCGTTTCCTCATCGACTTGGCTTTGTCAGGAGGTCGCCAAAGGGGGAAAAAAATCACACAATCACAAAGATGAGTCACCTGTCAACCCTCCAAATGCTTACCTTCCCTACCAGTGTTGCATCGTGTCGGAAGTGCGCATTTTATTTATCGTATTTATTTATTTATTAGATTTGTATGGCGCCCCTCTCCGTAGATTCGGGGCGGCTAACAACAATAATAAGACAGTATAAACAAATCTAATATTTAAGTTAATTTAAAAACCCCAATTTAAGAAACCAATCATACATACAGACATACCATGCATAAACTTTTTATAAGCCTAGGGGGAAGGGAATATCTCAATTCCCCCATGCCTGACGACAGAGATGGGTTTTAAGGAGCTTACAAAAGGCAAGGAGGGTGGGGGCAACTCTGATATCTGGGGGGAGTTGGTTGGTTCCAAAGGGTCGGGACCGCCACAGAGAAGGCTCTTCCCCTGGGTCCTGCCAAGCGACATTGTTTAGTTGACGGGACCCGGAGAAGATCCACTCTGTGGGACCTAACTGGTCGCTGGGATTCGTGTGGCAGAAGACGGTCTCGGAGATATTCTGGTCCGATGCCATGAAGGGCTTTGTAGGTCATAACCAACATCGGCAACCAATGCAGACTGCAGATTTTGGGGAAATGAGACTCTGCACATCCGCAGAAGCCTTTGCGCATGCTCAGAGGGTTCTTTGCCGGTTGTGGCAGCTGGAGGACCAATTTGTGTGTGTTTGTGTGTGTGTGTGTGTTTGTGTGGCCAGCCGACCATCGTAGCCAGTTTGGTGAGCGGAAGGGATATTCCCACCCCCCGGTTCGTCCGAACTGGTCCAAACTGGCAGCAACCCACCACAAGGGATGCCGAAATGAGTGTGCGGGGCAAAAAACAGCGCCGTCGTAAGTCGGAACAGTCCCTAAGTGAACTTTTATAAGTCTAGAATCGAGGGCAAAAACTCCAGCAGGGATCGAAAAGCAAAAACGCCTCCGTGGTTTTTTTCCTTTTCTGCTTTTCGGGCCCGGCACGACCTTTCTCGTCCGCTTAAGTCTTTGGATGAAGGGAGGGGAAGAGAGGGGGAGAGATTCAAAGCGATGAGCCGCTTAGTAGAAAGAAAATGGGGGATTTTATTGTCTCCCGCTCGGTGATTATTTGGACTTTCCCTGTCTCGGCTGCTAGTTTTCAGGGTGGATTAAAGCTAATCAGCTGCCTATTATTGGAGACCTGAACTGGGAAATGGCGTAAGAACCGCCCGCCCGAATCCAACGGTTGGGAGAGGTTAATAACTCTACTACCACAGGGTTTTTTTCTTTAGCCATTTGAAGAGTTCGGCATTAGCCTTATCTTACACCTCCATTAATTGAGCTAATAAAACCTCGGTGACCTTCGCAGGGTGCCATTATCTCCGAGTTTGCCAGACGTGGGCTGGCATACTTATCGTTGAATATGTATTCCGCGGAAGTGCCGGGCTTTGCGACGGTGGAGGGAGGGTTTTGGTGAAAAGATCGCCCAACTTCAAATCCGCCCGGCCTTTCCCCCCTCTTAACATTTACCTGCTCTCTTCTGAGAGCCTTCGAGAGGCAGGTGGAAATGAAAGGACGTGACTTAATTAAAGGCCCCCCTCTGGTGAGAAACGATCCAGTTCGGGGTTGCGTTGGAAAGTTGTCGAAAGGCCAATGAAGGTTGGCTCTGGGTGAGAAGATTAAGGAGGAGAAAAGAGGAAGAGGAGGACGAGGACGAGAAGGAGGAAGAAAAGGAGGAGGAGAAGAGGAGAGGATGAGGACGAGGAGGAGGATGAGAAGAAGAAGAAGAAGGAGAGGGAGAGGTGGAAGGAGGAGGAGGAAGAAGAAGAGGAGGAGAAAGAAGAGAAGAGGAGGAAAGGGAGGGGAGGAGAAGAAGATTATATTTCCTGATAAGTCTTAAGCATAAAACTTACCAGGAAAGACTTAAAGGTTGGAGGGGAAGGGGAGATTTTTTGTTTGTTTGTTTGTTTGTTTGTTTGTTTGTTTGTCATACAAATATATGACAAATAAATCCCGCTATGTAGAGCGCTGGTGAGACCCCATTTGGAATACTGTACTGTGTTCAGTTCTGGAGACCTCACCTACAAAATTGAACGGGTCCAAAGACGGGCTACAAAAATGGTGGAAGGTCTTAAGCATAAAACGTATCAGGAAAGACTTAATGAACTCAATCTGTATAGTCTGGAGGACAGAAGGAAAAGGGGGGACAGGATCGAAACATTTAAATATCTTAAAGGGTTAAATAAGGTTCGGGAGGGAAGTGTTTTTAATAGGAAAGTGAACACAAGAACAAGGGGACACAATCTGAAGTTAGTTGGGGGAAAGATCAAAAGCAACATGAGAAAATATTATTTTACTGAAAGAGTAGTAGATCCTTGGAACAAACTTCCAGCAGAAGTGGTTGGTCAATCCACAGTAACTGAATTTAAACATGCCTGGGATAAGCATATATCCATCCTAAGATAAAATACAGGAAATAGTATAAGGGCAGACTAGATGGACCGTGAGATCTTTTTCTGCCGTCAATCTTCTATGTTTCTATGATGATGAAGAAGATGAAGAAGAGAGGAGGAGGAAGAGAAGAAGGAGAGGGAGAAGGAGGAGGAGAAAAAGAGGAGGAGGAGGTGGAGAAGAAGAAGAGGAGGAGGAGGAAGAAGAAGAAGAGGAAAAGGAAGAGGAAGAAGACCCTTTAGGCAGAGTGTTGACATCATCCCAGCTGTGGTCCCCTGGATAATTTGATGCCAGGAGAAGCCGGTGGAAACGCAACTCAACCCCCCCTCTCCCCGTGTCTCCCAATATTCCCGCCTTTGCTTTGTTGACCCAAAGGCCAAATCTAACACCTTTTTTTTTCCCAAGGAAATAAATTATTCCGTTCTTCGCCCGAGGCAGGTTGCAGGATGCTAGGACGGAAGCTAGCAGGGCCTCTCCTCCTCTCTCTGCCTGTTTTTACGATTACCGTATTAAGAAATTTTATAGCCCAATTTGTTTCTTCTGGTTGGGAGAAAATTTCTCCTCGGCCCACTTCTTCACTCAAATAACTGGACTTTCCCACCCACCCCTTTTTTTTTTCCTTTTTGTTTTTTTAACATTCTTCCCGGCTATCAATTACTGACGGCTTTCGTCTTCCCTTCCCATAAATTGAAAGAGCCCAGAGACTGATGCCGGCTGCCTGCTATATAATTTAGTAGCATTTGTGGCAGAGACGGGCGTCAGACGCAACGCGGGATCTGAAGGGGTGGCCATTTATTACTCCTAAGAAATCGGGCTTATGGGTTGATAGCCTGACAGCTATTCTGTGGGGTGGTGGTCCTTGTTTGATCAAAGCCGAGAGGCCAGAGCGGCCCCTCCCAAGGCAGGATAAGATGGAGGACTTTCCCCCAATAACATTGTTTAGGGACGTGATGGGGATGTTGTCCGCTTAATAGACAGGTACATTTATGTTACCATATTTTTCAGAGTATAGGACGCACCCTTTTCCTCCCAAAAAGAGGCTGATAATTTGGGTGCGTCTTATATTCTGAATGTAGCTCCCCTCCACCCAGCTCTAACTAGCTGCTAACCATCTTTCCAGCTCTTACCTTGCAGGCTCTTTCACTGTTACTCTCTGCAAAGAATGTTTTCCAAGCTCTAAGTCTTTGCAGAGTTTTTTTCCATTGCTCTAACTTGCTCCGAATAAGTTTCTTTCCAGCCGGCTTGCAGGCTCTTTCATTGTTACTCTCTGCAAAGAATGTTTTCCAAGCTCTAAGTCTTTGCAGAGTTTTTTTCTATTGCTCTAACTTGCTCCGAATAAGTTTCTTTCCAGCCGGCTTGCAAGCTCTTTCATTGTTACTCTCTGCAAAGAATGTTTTCCAAGCCATAAGTCTTTGCAGGGTTTTATTCCATTGCTCTAACCTGCTCCAAATAAGTTTCTTTCCGGCCCTAACCAGGTGCTAACAATGTTCCCAGCTCTTACCGGTTTGCAAGCTCTTTCATTATTACTCTTTGCGATGAATGTTTTCCAAGCCCTAAGTCTTTGCAGGGTTTTTTCCATTGCTGTACTTGATCCAACTGTTTCTTTCCAGGTGCTAATGATGTTCCCAGCTCTTACCGGCTTGCAAGCTCTTTCATTGTTACTCTCTCTGAATAAAGTTTTTTTAAAGCCCTTAACCAGGGCATAAAATAACGGGCTGATGCTGGCCGGACTAAGGACGCTGGCCAGATGAATACCTGGTAAGCAGATTCTTTTCCCTGTTTTCCTCCTCAAAAACTAAGGTGTGTCTTATTTATTTATTTATTTATTGATTGATTGATTGATTGATTGATTGGATTTGTATGCCGACCCTCTTCGGAGACTCGGAGCGGCTAACAGTAACAATAAAACAGTGTACAATAGTAATCTAATACTAAAAACGATTAAAAAACCCATTAATATAAAAACCAAACATACATCCATATACTCCACTGCATCTTATACTCTGAAATATACGGTAATCTAAATTTCAGCAAACACGCACACACACACACCTGCCCTGAAAATGAGCGACAGGCAGAGCTGCTATGTTTGATATACACCCTTCCGGCTTCTGTCCCTAGATTGTTTTCTTAGCCCTAATTCTATTTCTATTTTCCCCTTCCTCCCTCTTGGTGTTAGAAACCTACGCTGAAGGTTGGAGTGTTTTGCAACCTGCGTCAAGAAACAAGTGATTTACAGCCCCAGCTTCTATGGAGTAAACTAGGTGGGGTTTTACACAGTGGTTCTTTGCTCAACTCCTTTTCATGGTAAGTGCAGAAGAGAGCAACCGGAATGATGGAGGGACTGGAAACCGAAACACACGAGGAAAGGTTGCAGGAACTGCGAGAGCAGTCATGGGCTTCCTCAGGTATGCCCATGTTACACCAACACTCCGCAGTCTGCATTGGTTGCCAATCAATTTCCGGTCACAATTCAAAGTGTTGGTTATGACCTATAAAGCCCTTCATGGCACCGGACCAGAATATCTCCGAGACCGCCTTCTGCCGCAAGAATCCCAGCGACCAATTAGGTCTCACAGAGTTGGCCTTCTCCGGGTCCCGTCAACTAAACAATGTCGGTTGGCAGGCCCCAGGGGAAGAGCCTTCTCTGTGGCGGCCCCGACTCTCTGGAACCAGCTCCCCCCGGAGATTAGAACTGCCTCTACCCTCCTTGCATTTCGTAAACTCTTCAAAACCCACCTTTGTCGTCAGGCATGGAGGAACTGAGATATCTCCCCCGGGCCTATGCAATTTATGTATGGTATGCTTGTATGTATGTCTGCTTAATAATGGGTTTTTAAAAATATTTTAAATTGTAATTTATGAGATTTGTCATGAACTGTTTTATTGTGTTGTGAGCCGCCCCGAGTCTACGGAGAGGGGCGGCATACAAATCTAATAAATAAATAAAATAAATAAACTGGGCACAGACAGCCTAGCAAAGAGGAAGTCCAGGGGGGACGGGAGTCTTCAAATACTCCCCAGGCTGCCGCAGGGGGCAAGGCGGTCACACTATTCTCCAAAGCACCAGAAGGCCAAACGAGGAACAACAGGTGGAAGCTGACCAAGGAGAGATTCAACGTGGAAATAAGGAGGGACTTTCTGATGGTGAGAGTGATCAATCGGTGGAACAGCCTGCCTGCGGAGGTTGTGAACGCCCCAACACTGGAGACCTTCAAGAGGAGACTGGACTGCCATATCTCTGGGATGGCATAGGGCAGTGATGGTGAACTTATGGCACGGGTGCCATACGGAGCCATATCTGCTGGCATGCGAGCCGTAGCCCTAGCTGAGCTCCAACGTGCATGTGTGTGCCGGCCAGCTAATTTTGGCTCGCCCAGAGGCTCTGGTAGGGCGTTTTTGGCTTCCAGAGAGCCTCCAGGGGGATGGGGAGGGCGTTTTTTACCCTCCCCTGGCTCCAGGGAAGTCTTTGGAGCCTGGGGAGGGCAAAATACGAGCCTACTGGACCCACCAGAAGTTGGGAAACAGGCCATTTCCAGCCTGCAGAGGGCCTCCGGGGAGCAGGAGAAGCTATTTTCCACTACTGTATTGTTTTTATTACTGTTGTGAGCCGCCCCGAGTCTTCAGAGAGGGGCGGCATACAAATCTAATAAATAATAATAATAATAATAATAATAAATATTTTCGCTGTCCCCAGGCATTGAATTATGGGTGTGGGCACTCGGGCATGAGCGATAGCATGGACGGAGGCTCTTTCTGCACCCGAGGGGAAAAAGGTTTGCTAACACTGGTATAGGGTCTCCTGCACCAGCAGGAGGTTGAACTACCGGGTCCCTTCCAACACAAACTATAAATAAATAACTCAAAGAGAACGCTCTTACCTGTTTGGGAAAATCCCACTGGCCGGCATGCGCTTGGCTTGCTCTACATCTTTCGGGAAGCCATGCATGACCCAACCTCGGACGTAGCAGTCCAGTCGGTTGATCCGTCTGGAGACGGAGTCGGATGACCACCTTGTCTGGCACTAGGGGAGGGGGAAAAAGGACAAGGTTTCGATAAGGAGGCACACAGTCAACTGAGGATATTTGAACCAACATCGATGAAACAATGGAGAACTCTGGTTCTTTTTTTAATATCGTAGCATCCCAACCCAGAATTTGGATTGGAAGGGTAATTCTTTGGAATGCAACCAACGTGTTTCCTTTTCCTATCATTGCTGCTCTGCAATTTGGGATGGGCACACACGTTGACCTCAACTCCGAGAGATAAGATGGCGCCTTCAAGACCAATAGCTCACGATAGAAACATAGAAACATAGAAGATTGACGGCAGAAAAAGACCTCCTGGTCCATCTTGTCTGCCCTTATGCTATTTCCTGTATTTTATCTTAGGATGGATCTATGTTTATCCCAGGCATGTTTAAATTCAGTGACTGTGGATTTATCAACCACGTCTGCTGGAAGTTTGTTCCAAGCATCTGCTCCTCTTTCAGTAAAATAATATTTTCTCACGTTGCTTCTCATCTTCCCCCCAACTAACTTCAGATTGTGCCCCTTTGTTCTTGTGTTCACTTTCTTATTAAAAACACTTCTCTCCTGAACCTTATTGAACCCTTTAACATATTTAAATGTTTTAATCATGTCCCCCGCCCTTTCCCTTCTGTCCTCCAGATTATACAGATTGAGTTCATGAAGTCCTAAGATAGATAGATAGATAGATAGATAGATAGATAGATAGATACATAGATAGATAGATGATAGACAGATAGATGGATGGATGATAGATAGATAGATAGATAGATAGATAGATAGATAGATAGATAGATAGATAAATAAATAGGTGGGTGGGTGGGTGGGTGGGTGGAGGAATGGATGGATTAATGGATGGATATAAACATAGCAACTCATTTATATTTGTGTGTGTTGTAGTGTATATATTGTTGTTGTTAGTTATGAAGTTGTGTCTGACCCATCGTCTTGCCTCCCAAGGACAATTCCATCTGTCCGTCCATTACCCTGGGGGGGGAACTATTGACCCCCTCAGAGAGGGTCCGCAACTTGGGCGTCCTCCTTGATCCACAGCTGACATTGGAACATCATTTTTCAGTTGTGGCGAGGGGGAGCGTTTGCCCAGGTTCGCCTGGTGCACCAGTTGCGGCCCTATTTGGACAGGGAGTCACTGCTCACAGTCGCTCATGCCCTCATCACCTCGAGGCTTGACTACTGCAATGCTCTCTACATAGGGCTACCTTTGAAAAGTGTTCGTAAACTTCAGATCGTGCAGAATGCGGCCGCGAGAGCCATCGTGGGGCTTCCTAGATTCGCCCACGTTTCTGCAACACTCCGTGGCCTGCATTGGCTGCCAATCGGTTTACGGTCACAATTCAAAGTGTTGGTTATGACCTATAAAGCCCTTCATGGCATCAGACCAGAATATCTCTGGGACCGCCTTCTGCCGCACGAATCCCAGCGACCAGTTAGGTCCCACAGAGTTGGCCTTCTCCGGGTCCCGTCGACTAAACAATGTCGTTTGGCGGGCCCCAGGGGAAGAGCCTTCTCTGTGGTGGCCCCGGCCCTCTGAAATCAGCTCCCCCCAGAGATTAGAACGGCCCCTCACCCTCCTTGTCTTTCGCAAACTTCTTAAGACCCACCTTTGTCGCCAGGGCACGGGGGAGTTAAGTTATTCTTTCCCCCCCTAGGCCATTACAAGTTATGGCATGGTATGTTTGTGTGTATGTTTGGTTTTTTATAATAAGGCGTTTTAGTCGTTTTATCAAATTGGATCGTTATACTGTATGTTGTTTTACCATTGTTGTTAGCTGCCCCGAGTCTGCGGAGAGGTGGCGGCCTACAAATCCAATAAATAATAATAATAATAATAATAATAATAATAATAATAAACTGCCTAAACCAAGCGGATAACTGCCCGCCTTCCGTTTTTGCTCAAAGCAAATGAGCGAGGCGCACTGAACGGCTTGGTGAGGTTGTCAGGAACGCTGGCTGGCCACGAGCATCATTGCTAGGAGGGGTAAATGAAATTGCTTCGCCTGCACCGCTTGGCCTCCAGCGAACGACTCGGGCGAGAAGCTGAGCTTGGAACCGTCTGATGAAGTTGTCAGCTGCCAGCCTTCCAAGGCATCAGGGACAAGCCCAAATTACAAGCGGCCGTGGATTTCTCTCTCCCCCCCCCCAAAGCTGAGCAGGTTTTAGCCTCCGTCTCGCGCTTGGTTTTTGCAACTGCCCAGCTGTTGGCCCTTGCCTGTCAGAGGATGTTAAGGACTAGAAACCGGGGACTTAAAAGAAAAATTAAGGAAAAACTGAAAGTTGACTAGCTTGATGTATTCAGCTACGTTGGTGTCCTATCTATTTATCCCTTTCCATGGGGCCAGCATTGCCGAAGGTATGTCAATGCCTTTGAATAGATGGATGGATGGATGGATGGATGGATGGATGGATGGATGGATGGATGGATAGATAGATAGATAGATAGAAAGAAAGAAAGATAGATAGATAGATAGATAGATAGATCCCGACAGAACACTATCTATCTATCTATCTATCTATCTATCTATCTATCTATCTATCTATCTATCTATCTATCTATCTATCTATCTGATAGATAGTGTTCTGTCGGGCTCTCTAGTAGACTCCTCCCAAAAATTCACAGGTACAAATTTCAGACACACACACATTTGAAAATTTTCTTTATAAGGAAAATCCACTTAAACCAAGCCCTCTTTTGGTATAGCCAAGAGCACTGGTCTCCAAACAAACTGGTAATTTGTACAAGTCCCTTATCAGTTCTGAGATACTTAGCTTGCAGCTGTGAGGCCATTCACGGTCCTTCTTCTTTCACAAAGTGAAACACACTTTGCTCTGGTTTAGTTTCAAAGCGGGGGGAAATCAGCACACAAAAGGTCAAAGTCAGCAAAGCAGTCACGAAACACAACGATCAGATAATCCTCCACAATGGCCAAACCCACAGGCTGCTCTTTATAGCAGCCTCACTAATGACCACAGCCCCACCCAACCACAGGTGGCCTCCTTTTCTTTGATAATAATCTCTCAGTTGTTGCTGCCTATGCATCGCTCTCCGCATGCGTGGCTGTATCATTAACTCTTGTTCTGAATCCAAGGAGGAGCTAGATAATTGATCTCCTTCTGAGCTGTCTGCCTGACTCTCCTCCTCCCTGTCACTCATGTCTTCTTGGTCAGAGGAGCCTTCATCAGCAGATTCCACCCGGGGGGGGGGGCAAAACAGGCCTGCAGCATGTGGCTGTCTCCCCCACATCCACAGTCCTTGGGGCAGGAGCAGGGCCAGAGCGAACCACAACAGATGGATGGATGGATGGATGGATGGACAGATAGATTTTTTTAAAAAACAGGAGAGCCTCTCGCCATTCTTCCGAAAGGGCTCACTATCTGAAGGCCGAAAAGATGGATCTGTAACACACTTCAAAATCATGTCGACGCCGTGAGCCAAAAAAACCCTCCACCGATCTATAATGAGAACTGGAGCAAAACTCCAACCTGACGCTCCCTTCGCTCCCGGTCCGATTTGAAGCTTTTTGTTCGATATCTTTGCTTTCTATAAAGACGGGGGAGCTCTTGACATATATTGACCTGCCTTCTAAACCTATAAAAACCTTGATGTTCATGAATCGCATGATGGGCTTCTTGGGATAAGGCGGGGAGGAGCTGTCCGTTCTTTGGTGCTGAAAGTTGGAGTGGTCTTTTGATACCTTCGGCCCACTTAGTTTTCTTCCTCCTCTTAGATATGTTTCCCACCCCACCCTTCTTCCCCCAGTAGGTCTCAAGCCTTCCATCATTAATTCAGATGCCTGAGGGTTGAACTCAGGGCTTGACAGTTAACATCTTGCCCTGATTACCAGCCTACTGCCAAGGGCTACTTCTACTTCTATCTCTAAATCCAGCAAAGCGCAAGAGCGGAATATCTGGTTATTCCACAAAGGTTTCGGTTTCATTTAATGTTATTGGAATCCTCCGGGGAGGGTGGGAACCACCCGTCTTCCTACTGACCGCCAAGTTTGGAAAAGTTCTTTCTTTCGTGAAGTAGGATAGGGCCTTGTGGTTAGGGGAGGTTTCTTCTTCCTAAAAATGAGGTGGGGACTTTGGAGCATTGTAGCTTCGGTACATCTGGACGAAACCAAACCTGGGTGAAAAATGGGAATGCACGAATCCATCCAGCGGGGAAAATGAGCAAAGAATTAAACTGGGCTCTTCGCTGGAGCAACGTCTCTTATTGAAGGAGCTCTCCGGGGTCCTGAATGCGACTCTGGACTTCTTCCCACTCATTCTTTGTTGCATACTTTTTCAGATCTCGCCTTGCGGTCCTTTGTCTGGATCCAATACGCAGGGGACCACCCCAATAGTCGTAAGTGTGAAAATCATTTTCGTTGTCACAAAATGATTGTCTATCTAAAAACATCTTGGTGGTTCTTAACAAATCCCTAATAGCCATCAGTAACAAAATTGTGTGCAGCTCAATCTTCACTCATCCAAGTTTTTTCTCTTCTCTTCTTTTCTCTTCTCTTCTCCTTTTCCTTCCTTTTCCTTTCCTCATCTCTTCTCCTTTTCCTTTTTTTTCCTTTCCTCATCTCTTCTCTTCTCCTTTTCCTTTCTTTTCCTTTCTTTCATCTCTTCTCTTCTCCTTTTCCTTTCTTTTCCTTTCATCATCTCTTCTCTTCTCCTTTTCCTTTCTTTTTCCTTTCATCATCTCTTCTCTTCTCCTTTTCCTTTCTTTTCCTTTCATCATCTCTTCTCTTCTCCTTTTCCTTTCTTTTCCTTTCATCATCTCTTCTCTTCTCCTTTTCCTTTCTTTTCCTTTCATCATCTCTTCTCTTCTCCTTTTCCTTTCTTTTCCTTTCATCATCTCTTCTCTTCTCCTTTTCCTTTCTTTTCCTTTATGTCTTCTCTTCTGATTTGTTTTGCCTTGATTGGGTTCTGTTTAATTCTTCTTTCGTTTGTTCTTTTCTGATTCATTTTGCATTGTTCTAACAATGGTTTGGGGATCCGTCGCCAGATTCCCCCCTAACCCCTCTACCTCAACCAAACAATTCCAGGCATGGAAAATCTCTTAAGCCTGCCAGCTTTAAACATTTAAGGGAAGAAAAAAAATCCAGAACTAATTTTCATTCTAATTCGCTTCAGGCTACATTTGTCCTGAGGCCAACGGGTCACCTTTAGAAGATGTAATAAATTCGGCCTCTTTACAAGCCATTAAAAAGCAACAACCCCCAAGTCATAATTTCAAAGTGGTGAGGTTACGAGAGGTCAAGATCGTTGCTCACAGCCTCTGTCCCATCGGAGAGACAATTTGAGTAGAAACACTTGAAGACCTACCCAGATCATATTCCTACATGTTGCTGCTCTATTTTTTTTTAAAATTTTATTTGTTCTTGTCAAGTATGTATTGGTAGTATACAAAGATATGATAATATTTATATACATGCTACTAGTAAGAGAGAAACATTAGGACAGGGGATGGAAGGCACGCTGGTGCACTTATGCACGCCCCTTACTGACCTCTTGGGAATCAGGAGAGGTCAACCGTGGTTAGTCTAAGGGTAAAGGTTTGGAGGTTAGTTGATGATACTACAGAATCTGGTAGTGAGTTCCAGGCATCAACCACTCGGTTACTAAAGTCGTATTTCCTGCAGTCGAGTTTAGAGTAGTTTACTTTCAGTTTGTATCCATAGCTAGAGGTATAACAAGCAGGAAGAGGGAGATTGTGGTCCTGCTGTATAGAGCGCTGGTGAGACCACATTTGGAACAGGTTCTTAAGTAGAAAGGTTTGTAAGTAGAAGCAATTTTTCCCATAGGAATCAATGTAAAAGCAAATAATCTGTCCAAACCCATTAGGAAAGAAATAAAAGCTCGGAATTTGGGTGGGAGGAAGAGGAGGAAGAAGAAGAGGAGGAGGACAGTCGCTGCCCAGAGCAAAGGGAGCGTTTCTTTTCTGGGGGTGCTGGCAGAGGTTTATTCCCTCTCCAAGAGCCCAGAGAAAGGAAAAAGCTTCACTCTGGACTGCCAAAGCCTCCTTAAGCACCACCCAAAGGTTCCTCTGGCAGCCCAGAAAAGCCCGGTATGGCTGGGATTAAAGGGGGAGTGGCAGGAAACTGGCCGGTGCCTTCGTGCCGCTCTCAAATTTCCTGAGAAAATTTCCTGGGATAATTTTTCCGGGCTCTGGTTCTTAAGAAGAAAATGGTTGAGGCAAAAAAATCTTGAACACCCAGTTCTTATCTAGAAAAGTTCTTAAGTAGAGGCATTCTTAAGTAGAGGTACCACTGTACTGTATTCAGTTCTGGAGACCTCACCTACAAAAAGATATTGATAAAATTGAACAAATGGTGGATGGTCTTAAGCATAAAACCTACCAGGAAAGACCTCATGAACTCAATCTGTCTAGTCAGGAGGACAGAAGGGAAAGGAGGGACATAATCGAAACATTTAAATATGTTAAAGGGTTAAATAAGGTTCAGGAGTGGTGTTTTCAATAGGAAAGTGAACCCAAGAACAAGGGGCACAATCTGAGGTTAGTTGGAGGGAAGATGAGAAGCAACGTGAGAAAATATTTGTTTTACTGAAAGAGTAATAGATGCTTGAAATTTGGGCTTGTCCTGATGCCTTGGAAGGCTGGCAGCTGACAACTTCATCAGACGGTTCCAAGCTCAGGAGTAGATGCTGGGGAACAAACTTCCAGCAGACGTGGTTGGTAAATCCACAGTCACTGAATTTAAAACCTGCCTGGGATAAACATAGCTCCATCCTAAGATAAAATACAGGAAATAGTTTAGGGACAGACTAGATGGACCGTGAGGTCTTTTTCTGCCGTCAATCTTCTATGTTTCTATGCTTCTATCTGTTGTGTGCTCGTGTGTTGTTGTGGTTGAAGCTGAAGTAGTCATTGACAGGAAGGAGCCTGTAGCAGGCGAGCGAGTCTTTTCTAACCCTTTCACCGAGAGAAGATCCTCGGGAGCTTCGTTCCACCCTAAACGAAAGACTTCAGATTGCTTCAGCCTTCAAGAGTCATTTTCTTTGTGGTTTTCCCAATTTTTTTCCCTCCCCGCCTGCAATTTTTTTTTGGAGTCTCCGCGGGTGGCTTTCTCTTATTTACTTTCTTGAGCGGAGACTTCTGGAAGATTCCAGCTTTGAAGCGCACTTCTGAAGCCACCCCTCGTCTGGGAGACCGCTTGACGGGGCTGCATGCGAAGTACGGTCTCCGTTGGAAACCGAAGAAGTTCAGAAACCTTCAAACTGCGGTCAACATAACAAGCGGGAGAGGTATCTGAGGCCATCATTATTTTCCCGACCGCCGCTGCCGCTGTTTTCTCCAGCTTTTGAATCCAGCCAACTGCGGCTTTCCTTCACGCGCTGTCTGTGATGGGCAGGTGATAAACACGACATCAGCGATGATAGGAAAACCAGCTTGCGGGAAGCAGCTTTATCGATTATCTAGCACCACCTACTGACAGTATGAGCTTCCTACAAGGAAAGGGTCAAGGTGGAAGGTAGAATGATAGAGCTGGAAGAGATCTTGGAGATCTTCCAGACTGGCCCCCTGCTAAAAGAAAGGAGGACTTATGTCATCCCAGTCAAATGAGTGTCCAGTCTCTCCTTGAAAGCCTCCAGGGATGGGGCACCCACAACTTCTAGAGATAAGCCATTCCACTGATTAATAGAAGAAGAAGGAGGAGGGA